>NC_054873.1:41302453-41602453 GCF_018320785.1 Cheilinus undulatus
TAAAACCACATTTAAACCAAGTTGAGCCTGAATGGGTTCATACACAATACCAACCTGATGAGCTTATTCATCCAGCTGTAACCCTACAATATCCTTCTGTGCAACCTGGCAATGTCTTCCATGGATACTACAGCTCCCAAAACCCTACAAATGCTGTCTTTGTGGACAGTCAGAATAGTCAAACACCACAACTTGATGCCACAAATAGCCTTCTTTCTCCTCAGCAGTATGAAAGTGCCCCAAGTGGACATTACAGTGCCAGTCAGGTCAAACCCAGTGGCAGCAGTGATGGCCAACTTCAAACCTGGCAGTATGCTGGTACTCAACTTCCCCTCCCCTTCCCTTCTAAACAGCATAACTATGGGCAATTTGGAGCATCCTTTGGACAAAATGTAGAAGCTGAGCCACAGCAGACTCCAGTGTTCCCTTCGTCTCCAACCATTGTTCAATCCAATTCTGAAATTCCACCATCTGGTTATTATAGTGGAGAAACTGCTACTAGTTATGTTTATGGCCAAAACAATATGGTGCAAATAGGACAAGCATACCTCTCTTCACAGTACAGCAAAGATCAGAGTGGACGTATTGTGATGCCTAACCATCCCACTACTTCAGATCCTACATCAAATTTCCAGCATCAGCCAACCGATTATCAAACCCAAATAGGAACCCTAAGTCAGCCTGTTAACCGAGAGCAACCAAATGGAAAGCCCAAATATATAAAACTCCTTATTCATGTGGATGATGAAACGGATCAAGATCGTGGACAGCACAACTCTTTTGCAGCTCCAGTAGTTAACCAATATTCTGGGTGGATGACAGCAGAATTACCCAACAGCAATCCATCATCCAACATGCATTATTACAGCCAAACCTCTGGCATGGACCATGGCAGAGGCCAATATACATATCATCCTCAGCAACAGCTGGAAACTGGGCAAATGCAGACCCCTGAACCTTTTTCTGGACAAGCTTACCATGCTCAAAATGTTGGGGCAAATGCTGGCTCTGTGCAAACAAACATCAACCAACAACAATGGTCAGAAGCAACCCTCTACAACATGCAAGATACAGGATATGCCAGAAATGGACACTCTTATCAGTTGCAGCCATCTGAATCAAAAGTGGAGCGTAACTACCTTGTCTCTAGTGATGGGAAACAGCAGATGAGTTCATATGACTTCAGTCATTATACTTACCCTTCCACACCTCAATACTGAGACAAGCCTTTGACTTCTTCTGTTGTTTGGCAATCATTTGACCCAAATAATAATTATCAGCAGTGATAAAACAGAGGAATTCCATCTAGATCAGTGCAAGGCAAAGAGCATCATCACCAAAACAAGCCTGGTTACCAAGACTGTGGGCTAAAAAAGATTCAACTGAGGTCTGTGTGCACAGCAGACCAGCAAAAGGAACACAGGTGGGTTATAATGTTCTGACTTCAGGTGTTTTATTTTGTGAAGGGACTGTTAAATGTATCAACACATCAGACTCTCTTGGGTTGAATGTAAAGTATCAAAATGGAGCCTCATTATTTTTTCCTTTTCCTACAGTGTGTGCAGTCTGAACTGAAGCAGTCAATTCAAGACTTTCCATGAGTGCCCAAGCTCTGTCCTGTCTGCTTCTTTAAATTGTGGCTGGATGTTAAAGGAGTTTGAATAAATTGTTAAATATGCTGTAAAATCAAATCTTTGTAGGTCTGAATGGTGTTTTGCTTAGTTATATAAACTTGGCATATGTATATCTCTATCTTAAAATTCAACATATAAGAGAAGTACAACTTGTAAACAGAGGTTTTTATTTTCACTGTGAGGCTTATGGTTTCCATTTGTAGTATATACATAGATTTGCATCAGCCAATTATGTACAGCAGTGCTTCCCAAAATGTGGGTCGGTGCCCACTGTTGGGCCCTGGATGTCCTTCAAGACACAGGCGACAGGCCATTGATAGATAAAAACCAACCTATCACACTTTAAATTATTATTAAATACTTGTTAAAAGATAATTTTTTATAAAAAAAAAGATCCAGAACTAAAAATCTCATCCAAAGGATTTAATTTACCTTTTGTCACAGAATCAGTGTCACATTTTACATAGTATTTGATTAACTAGTGACTCTCCATTTAATTATTCTTTAAGTCCACTCACTTCCTGATTTTAAGAATGCATTACAGCTTTTGGGGACATATTTCTCAAATAGTGCAGGGTTGCAAAGTACTAAAGAGAAGACTATTAAAGGAAATGAAGGTGACTTTCCACATACCTCATCAAAAATATAAAAACAGTGTTTGCTTGTTAATTGTACTTTGCATCTGCAGATGCTTTTTTCATAAATCTGTTAAAGGCACTAATAAATTATTATAATTAAATGTAGTTTTTAGCAGTGAAAAGGGATGTTTGAAGTTATTTCAGTTGGCACGAGTTAACTGAAATAACTGAGTTTTATGTTATGGATGTATAAGGGTTTGGTGGGCCCCAGAGAATTTTCACGTACTTTGGCAAGGTGCTCTGCCCAAACAATGCCAGCCCTGCCCCTTTCTGGGAGAAAACGTTCTTTGAAAATGAACATCAGTCAGTGGTAAAGATTGGGTTATTAGGGATTTCATAGGTTAAATATGAAAACTGTACTGCTAAATGGTTATTGAGAGCCAAAACCAAATGGCCAGTAAGAAAAACTTACATCAGACATTTATGAAAAATATTTGCATTGTAACAACATGAAATAAAAAAAATGATAGCTGTACATGAGGGTGTGTTCAGGCTTCCTCTGTCAAACTGGGCAGTCCAATCCTTTGACTGGAGATAAATCAACATCACATACTTCATGTGTGTTGGATCCTAACACTTGAATGTGGTTAAATAAGTTAGTTAATGTGTGAAAAAGCTGTTAACAGACAGACTACAGCTCCTGCTGTCACAGAGCGATCACTAGCTTCAGGTCATTAAGAACACAGCACCGGTCTGACATTTACTCCTCTCTAGTTTCAGCCAAAAGGATACAGAACCATTCTTTGAAACTGTTTTGTCTTTAGAGAATAACAAAACATGCCTCAAATTATGGATTTTTAATTGTTTATGGCACAAAACACAACAAAATGGCTTTTAATCCCATTGTTGCCAGTGTTTTCAAACCTACCATTTACTCTGAGGGCCTGTTCTCCCATAAGTGGGGCGTGGTCACATTGGAAAGCAGGACGTGACGCTGCAATGCTCTTATCCATTAAAAGCCTAGCAGGTGGAGCCGGGGTCTGGCTTACAGGGCTAAAGCCTCAAACCCTTCATGTTGGTAAAAAAAAAAAAGTACCATTCTAAGTGTTCAAATGGATAAATGCAAAAAGAAAGGAGTAGAAATAAATGAACCTTTCTGATTAAAACATTGACTTATTTTATTATTATGTTCTAAAACTATCACACACACTGCATAGTTATTACATTCTACCAACTTTTAACATATTCTACATTTACATTAATAAATCTTTATAGGGATGCATATATTTCACTTTTAATGTTCATTTAAAACTGAATAGTGTCAGTTTTAGATTTTTACACTACCTGTTATCTAACTTTAAGAAATAATCAGTTCAGGAGGCAAAAGTGTGAGCTGTTGCTCTTCAGCATGTTGTATTATCATTTCATTGTGATTTTAAAAAAACTGGCTTTAAAGGATGTTTTTAAGTGGATCTGTATCATTTCTACCAGATGAGTACATTTGGTTTCATTTTAAATCTCAAATATTTTAAATGGCTTGAAAGTTGTGGATGACATTGACTGTTAGGAAAAACTTTTCTGGGGAGCATGTCTGACCCTCCAAAGTTGGGGCTAAGCCCCTTATATCCAACACTTCTGGCTCCATCCTGATTAAAGATCTACATCAAAATAAAGATAAAAACAAGTTAAATAGCAAATATTTAAAATTGTGCCTCTAATGTGCTTGGCACTGTGTATAAAGCTGAGGATTGACCAAAACTCAAAAACAAACATGCTATTGAAAAGTCTTTCCCCTTTACTCTTAAAACCAGACCTGATAAAACTTGGCTTTATTTCTTTTTATAAATCTGCATCATGATTTTATTTTAGAAAAATTTGTTCACCAAAATTGAAAGAAAATCTCATCAGGAGTTTGTTTTTCAGGCTCATATCACTTCAGTAATCATGTGTAAAGTACACGTGAGAGGTGCTACAGAACCAGCCACCTTCTACATTATAGACATAAACACCAGACTGAAAAATTCTTTCCTGCAAGTCATTTGATGTAAATCTATGGCTACAGCTGGACAAAAGAAAATGAAACCACACTAAATCTCCAAATAAACATGATCTGTCTAATTTGTTTCATCCTGAATCCGCAAAAACAAGAAGTTCTCAGAGGTATGAAGCCTTTAGCAGACAATGATTGTCCATAGGTTCTTAGGTTAGGCATGAGGAACAGTTTTATGCAGGACAATTTAAACCAGACAAAGTGATTCTACCAGCTCTCAGTGATAGAGGAATGCAGTAAATCAGAGCATGAGCTTAAGCAAAGAAAAAAAGGTATCAACCTTATCAAGTGATTTCCAGTAAGGACAGGAATAAAGTATTCAGTGAAGTGTTAAATTATTCCTTTTCAAGACGAGAGTAGCCCAGTATATGCAAGTTCACAGTTTCATATCAAAAATGGTATCTCAGGCCACAGTCAAGGGTTTGAAACATCATTTCTATGTATTCTGACACATATGCAGGCCTTTAAAAACATAAAGGAGTGTTATTTGTGTTAAATGGGCACATCTGTAAAACATACCAGTGAAACCAGTGGGAATATGGCCATGCTTCAGTGTACAGTCTAAATTGGCATCCTCTCTCAAACAGAGTGCTTGTTCAAGAGAATCTACGATTAAAGAAGCTCCTGATGTAAGACAGTCTCATGAGTGAGATGTTATCACTTCAAAGAGTTCAACTACATGCCAGCTGGATTGTTGCCATGTTGATGGTACATTCAAGGTACCTGCAAGGTTATTTTTGTGTACAACTGTACGTGATCCTACAGCAGCCTGGTTGCTCTGGTGGTGTTTTCTGTGAATATTGATTTGAAACATGATGTTAATCTGATGTAACATTATTCCACATCTGCCCAGCACTCCTCAGTCCCTCACTGGTTGGAGCAGAGTAGGCAGAGTTTCTTGAGAATATTTTTCTTATGATGTGTAATGAAAACAAAGGAAACAAACAAAAACTGCATTGTAAAATTGACCATTTTAAATATTAATAGTTTTTTTTTTGTTGGCAGTTTTTGGCAACATTGGACATATTCTATGAGGAACTTTGGCTTTGTTCATTTTGACAAAGTGGTGTCTCTCAGCAGATTTATCGTGTACATCATAAGTATTGGCAAAGAAACATATGCTGACATCTAAAAGTTAAAAATATTACTCACTGTCGATTTTTGCTGTAGAAAATGTGTGAAAAAAGGCTTTTTTTTCATGTTATCTCACACCTACCTGATGCTAAGCCTGCCCAGAAAGGCAGGTAAATGGAAAGGCCATCTGGGGCCGGTCTTTCAGAGGGGCCCAGTCTTTCAGAAGGGCTCAGTCTTTCAGAGGGGCCCATTCAGATCTGCTAAAACATGGTCCAATCCTACTTTTACAAAGTGCAACAATTTTATTTTAGCTTTAACACTCATTTATTCGAGCAACATAAATACTCATTTTATTTATTGTTATCTCAGTAGAAATGCAGTCTCTTTCAACATGTATACACTGTTTTTTTTAAACATCTCTTTAAATTCTCTTTTGAATTGACTTTTTAGAAAGAGAAGAGCAAAGTTTACAAGATGTCGAATGACACAGTTCCTAAGGAAAAAGAAAGGGAAGTAATACAAAGCACAATGAAACAAAACAAAAACAACAGCCCTCATCCATCCAAGCCTCACTTGATAACTAGTTACTGTCAAGAAAACTATAAAACACATTCCAAAACTTGTCAAGTTTGTTCTTTGTAAAAACGGATGTTTTCAAGAGCAAGAAAAAGTGTCATTTCTTTCAACCACTGAGGCACACCACAGATTGTTTGTTGTTTCCATAACTGAGCAATATATCTTTTAGCCTCCAAGAAACACACATTAAGCAGTGACTTTAAGTTGATTGAAATAACAAAATCATCTGGGTAGATATTAAGAGTGCATAGTTTGGACCTCTTAACCAATAATTTTGCTGCATATATTTAAAACACTTTTCCAGAAACTAAATATTAATGAAAATTCCCACATGCAATGAAACAGAGACCCCCTCTGGTCACCACATTTAATGCACGTATCAGGAATTTTTGGATTAAATTGTTCTAGTAAGCCATTTACATTGCAGTAATTTGGACTGAGTATTAACTGTTTGAGTTTGAACTAAAAAAAATGCCTCTGAGCATTCCTCCGATGTTATGTCCACCTGTAAATCCTGTCTCCACGCCTGTAAAATGTTACCTGATGATTCATTGCAGTTGCACACAAACATATATAGTTGAGACACCTGACCATTAGCCTCCAGATTTTCTAAAGTATTGTGTTTTAGAGAAGATTGGGGGGAGGGGGGCTTCTCCTTATCATCACATTAATGAAGAATCGAAGAATAGCATATCAGTGCTGGTCTCACCCTGTCTTGATGAAAAATACGGAGTCCGGCCAGTCTGAGACTGAGACAAGACAAAGTAAAAATGTTCTTGAGTCCGAGACAAGACCAAGACATTCAAAATGTGGTCCACAGACTGTTCTGAAGACCAAGACCGTTCTCGAGTACTACAACACTAGCTTAAATATTAAGGAGAGCCTGAGTCTTTGACATCTGTTTCTCCATTATGAAATTGGAAAAGGTTTTATGTAGCACTGTCTGTTTTTTAAAGATTTTTTGGGGTGTGTGTTTTCTTTATTTAGACAGGACAACTGAAGAGAGACAGGAAATATGGGGAGAGAGAAAGTGGGGGGAGACAAGCACTAAAAGGCACAGAGACCTAGAATTGATCTCTTGACCAGCGTGTTGAGGACTGTAACCTCTAGAAACCTACTGAGGTCTCCACTGAGTCATTTGGATTGTCTATTTTCTTTCCAGGACATGGTAGGTGAAGTAACGACAGGACCTGAATTTTACACCAAAAGGCTAACACCATCACTGCTGATCTGATCCACTTGAGATTAATTCTCATCTTGTGAGGAGAATCATTCAATCTACCTTTGGGCTGGCCTGCCTGGCAGCAGTGTTTATAAAAATTAATAACAACCATTTAGCTTTATTAATATTGTTGTCACTAGTAGGCTTGTTTCCTTTCATAAGTGATGTATCAATAATGATTTAGGTCTTTCTCTAACAAGATTTCAAACACATAAAACTGACAAAACAAAACAATACATGAGACAGCTGAACATCTTATTGCAGTATTTTTTACAATGTGCATGTATTTCTTATTTCTTTAAGTATTGTCTACTTATGTCAGTGCTTTCTTTTGGTTTGTTTGGTTGGTTTTGTTTGGCTCTTCTGTTATCTCATCAATAGTGTTGGCCCCTTAGGCATGGTCCTGTGTCAACTATTTTAATGTGTTGTGGGTGCCCAGGACCCGGAGGACTGTTCCAGACGCCAAGGGCGACTGAGTGCGTCTCGGAAGGGGTGGTTGGAAGGATACTTGGAGAGATGGGGCATGGGTTTGGCGCAGGTCTGAAGGATGGCCATCAGGAGGCCACAGCAGTGAAGCAAAGCACCAAACTGGCATATGCTCCCTACCGGAAAAAACACTACAGCTACTACCTTGCAGTTACATGTCTCTACAAGGTACACAATCGCCAGTGTGAAAGTTCACTGGGGGGTCAAGAAGATATAGCTCCCAAGAAGCAATGGCATGGTGCAATGGCATGGTTCATTGTCACTGCAACCTTGAACTATACCACAAGAACCGTATCAAAATCTTACCTCCAAAATGATCTTTGAGTCAGAGTGGATATTTGTGCAAAGTTTGAAGAAAATATTTTGAAAGCATTCTTGAGATATTGCCTTCACGATGAGGGAGTCACATGGTCTGGTATTGGCCTATGACCTCCAAAATCTGTTCACTTCATCTTTGAGTTAGAGTGGACATTTGTGCAAAGTTCGAGGAAAATACCTGGGCACTGGTTTATCTCAGTCAACAGAGCAGGTTCCCATATAAAGAGGCTACCGTCCTGACCCAGGTGCTGTTTGGTGGCTTCCTCCCACTATATCTTCTAATTATTGTCCTTTCTCTCAACAGCTGCCCACTCATTTAAGGCAACAGACCCAACAAATTAACACTGGAAGAGAAAATCCCTCAAAGTATTCTTGATATTTCACTTTCACAAGAATGGCTTGGACACAAGGAATAAACATCTACCCAGAAATATAATACTTCTGTCCCTGGCTGTTACCAGCATAAAGACAGTTTCAGATCATTTTGTTGTATTAAATGTTTTTGCATGTGTACCTGAATGTCACATGAGACTTTTTTTACATGGTTTGTGCTCCTGTCCCACACAGAAAGACAAAGGCACAAACAGCACATCTCCTGATCACACACAAGTTGAGTTCCCCTCACTGTTTACAGTTTAATGGGGAATTTAATGAGGATGGGACTGAATTAGAGGCTGTGGTTGCAGCAGGGGAGGGGAGGGTCCTTAATACACCCCTGGAGACGGCTTATCCGAGAAGAGTGCCGTCCAGCCATGCTCAAGGACTAGTCTGCTTGATGTTAATCCCACTTCATGAAGACTGGCAGATCAAAATTGAATACAAATGGGGGGAGATGACATTTTGACAGAAGTTCCCACTGAAGTGTTGATAAGTATGAAAATGATTCTTTAATTTGTTTCTGCCCTTAATTCAGTATATAGGAGAGAAATCAGTCTGCTGGAAAGTAGAAACCTGGAAATGGTGACCTTGACATCTCTTTGTGAGTGCTGCTGTGTACACATTCAGACATGTTTTAACTTGGACAATGTTTCAGTGTTAGTTAAGTATTGCTGTAAAGGGGTGTGTAAACAAAAGTCTCAGATCATTAAACAGCTCTAAGCACAAAATGAACCAACATTACATCTTAGTTGAACATGAAAGGACACAGAGGTTATCCTTTATTTAAAACCATAAAGTTTAGGACTGCAAAAAAAAAAAAAAACTGTGGCTGTTTAAAAAACACGCAACTAAAAAAACATTTATGAGCAACTGTCCAAGACTGAGACGAGAGTTTTTCAGGGTTAATTTTCATTTTTGTAAAAGGTGCATTTTATCAGTTAAGCTGTTATTCAATATCATAATCAGAGTCTCACATAGAGACATCTTCAAACATTTGTCAAGGTCTCAATCCCAAGAAACACAGTCTCAGGTCTTTACCTTTCAGTGGAAATATGTCTAATTGTTATCAATGACTTCCAAATCTTTCTGTTCAGCAGCAATTAGGCTTGTTGGAAAATTGTGAGCTCAAAACGAACTTATCAAGGGAAAACATATTTGCATTTCAGCAAGACCATTTTAACGTTTAATAGCGGACATGCTGTTAATGCTTGTATTACCAATAATGGCCTATAAAATGCATTAAAGGTGCAGTGTGTAATATTTAGCCTTGCATCATTCAGCAAAGCAAACTTGGAAAAATGGAACATAATATTCATCAGTAGGCCTCTCTAAATTACAATTTAATCACCAGACTATATTAAATTGTTTTATCTTTTTTTAACTTAGATTTGAGCTTTAATTCATACTTAAAGTGGGTCCCCTCCATCGGCTCCGCCATCTTGTGTTTTTTCCCCGTCCTGCATGGTTCTACAGTACAATAGAAGTGACCAAACAATAATAATAATAATAATACATAATTGAGTATTCCGGAGATTAAACCTTCATTTACTGTCATGGACCTACTTGTAACTATTATGTTCCACTTTTGTTCTGCTTATTGCTACAAGGGCATACATATTACACACTGGGCCTCTAAACACTCACTGATAACTTCAGTAAGGTATACGTGCTTGACTGCTGATCAAAACAAATATCTTAATAAGCCAATTGTATGGTAAAAACCAGTGAGTTAAGGCATGTAGACATGGGCAAGATGATCTGCTGAAGTTCAGAGTCTCAAAATGAAAAAGAAAAGTGATTTAAGTTGTTGGTGCTGAGCATTTTAGAAACTGCTGATATATTGGATTTTTTAAGAAAAACAATATCATTGGTTTTGGGGAGAACAGGGTTGGTTGTCACACTGGTTGGTTGTCACAATCATTATATCTCGCCACCAATGGGTGCTGTCTCCCACAATTTGGTATTGAAATTTCCAGAATCGGGATCAGCGCTCTCCCACAGTTTTCTCTGGAGTAGGATAGCTGAACTTGAGGTGAGAGGACTTTTTGTGTTTTTCAGGCCAAATGTAAATTTTCAGCTCTTCAGTTTTTTTTCCTCTAGGCTTTTACACAGTGGGTTTATAACAAAACAATAATTACCCTTAAAAAGTGTGAAGGGAAAGCTATAGTTTAGAATGTTATTAGTGAGCTTACTTGCTGTCTGATGTTTGTTAGCCGTGATGCTAGCAAGAAGTGCCAGTTAGGGTTGGTTGTCAGATTTTCTTTGGGGTTGGTTGTCACAGCCATTCAGAGGAGGTATTAGAGAAGTGTTGGATTAACAAGCAGTGGGCACACACGCTCTGCTTAGTTGGAATGCACGGACCATACATTTGCTATCACTTTAACTAGGACAGGGAATGTGTGTAGCCTGGGTGAGTAGGCTATTATTATTAGTCCTATTTGTTGCTATAAGTCTATAGGCTGGACTAAAGATGTTTCTGTTCATGCTCCTTGCTCATTTTGTGTTAAGATGCATTAAGTTATGTATTTGTCAACTTGTCGATGCAATTACAGTTTCAAATGTAGTTCTACCTTCTTGCTTTTCAAATACAGATTTTTTTCCCCATTTAAACAACATTGAGACAAATAACCCCATAATGTGAACAACCATCCCTGTGATGGGGTTGGTTGTCACAATGTGTCAGAGTGTCTTTGATAGTTAATTACATCTTTGCTTCAATAAACTGGAAAATATGAGGGATGCAAATTCCAAGCCAACACCTTAAGCTTTAATCCAATGTAAAAATGACTATTGAAAGATGTTTTGAAAGTTTGACAACCAACCCCGTTCTCCCCTACATAGAAAATATGGACAAAGAAACTATCCAGTGAACAACAATTCACTTGAGGTGAATGAACAGATTGGTTTGAGCTGACAGAAAGACAACAGAGAGTTTAACAACCACTTGTTGCTCTATTCAGAAAAGTATCTTTGAATGTACACCAGGTCAAACCCTGAAGCAGATGGGCGACAGCATCAGAAGACGAACATTGGGGAAAGTGGATGATATAAGAGTTCAGGTCTAGACTTTAATTTGTTGTTAAGTCTTTAGATAATCAGTGCTAGAGAATGATTCATTGATGAGATGTTTGTGCTTACGAGAAGTTGAACAGGTATACCTAATAAAATGGTCTGTGAGAGTATATGAAAAAATTATTTTTTTGCCCTGTTGTGTCAAAGTAAACCCTCATGATAAAAGCACAAAAACAATATTGTTTTATAACTGAAAAATATCAACAAGTGTTGTAAGAGTATCGTGTTTTTGTGGTGAATTTCCAAAAGCACTGGGTAATATGTTGGATCCAAACTGAGCTGAAAGGATGTATGATTATTTAACTTCTTATTAACATATACTGTACATTCTCTTAGTCAAGGTTATCTAACAAATCAGTGTCTCTGTGTATTATCGTGTACAACATACCTTTTTATTACTTAGAGTCCCATTAGGATCAATGATTAATAAGTGTGTTGTACTGTGAAATATAATGCATCTTTATTCAACACATCAGAGAAATAAAGACTCAGAGGACAATGGGAGTGGGAGAGTCTTTGGAAATCAACACCAAGGCTCTTATACCTCTCTGATGTTAACTCTGGATTTGTGTATTTCCTGGGGCAGCTTATAGTAAAAGGGTGTTTTGTTTGACCTTGTGATGTTAAATAGTTGTGTCATGCTCAGAGGTTCCTGTAATGAGTCTTGTTTGACTGCTCACTGAACCTGCCTCCTTACCTGGCCCCAGGCTCTTCCTGCTTGGTTAAGGTCAATTATAAAATCCACCTCCGCCATCCGTCTAGACCGCAGAATGGCTCCATCACCTTGACAGGCTGACTTGTGAGAGAAAATAGCTGTATTTACCCAAACTTTATTAAGACACTGACTTTTGTGGCTGCCCATTCTGAATGGAGCTACCAGTGCTCAGCAGTGGTGTGAACCTCGCTGCATACAGACCCAGTCTTCCTCTGTCGGCAGCCAATGGGAAGAAAACCCCAGCAGGGTTTGATGAGTCTGGCTACTACCAGTGTTATGGAGATAGGAGTAGTGAAGCTACCCTTGGATCTGCTCAAACTGGCTATGAGACTCTTGATGCTCCGCCACACTACGATTTCTATGCCAACACAGAGGTGTGGGGCCGGCGGAGGCGCTTCAGACCATCTCTGTACCAGCTGCATGCAGACTTTGAGGTGAGAACTCTCAGGGAATACAGTTCTTAGCTTTCTTTTCACATTAACAAGAAAATGCAGCTTTGGTCACAAACTGTGTACTTAAGTGACTTCAGCTGAGTAAAAAATTTTTAATGAATTTTATTTGAAGAAGTTTATTTAGATAGATATATTTTGCTACATCAGTAACATTTTCTTGTCCTTTCTTGACTAGAAAGACTCCAGACCTCCCATGTATGAGGAGACAACAGGTGGACACATGGAAGGAGGAGACAGTTCTGAAGCTGACGATGAGGAGCATAAGGAGCCACCGCCTGAACCCACTCGCTTCGGCTGGGTGCAGGGAGTCATGGTAGGTGGAAATACACCAGTCTGGGTTTTTGAACAGGACTGTCAGGAAGGTAAAGTAAAGCTCAGACCTGTTTAATCCTTCAGATGTTTGGGGAGTATAACCAAAAAAGACTCCAAGGATTTTTTGTCATTCCTGTACACTGACATGATTTGCTTTCACCCCTTAAAGCCTGATAACTCAAATAATTGCCAGAAAAATCTCATTGTTGGAACTGAGATGTTCATTTAACTGTCTATCAAAATACAAAAAAATACATACATTTCCATAAAATTTCACATCTATATTTTTTGTGTCACATCTGGCACATTAGGTGTTTAACTGGCCAAAACCTCTGGGTGACCAGCTCTTATTGCTGTGGATCTGCCTGTAACCAACTGCTACCACTATTAACAGAGTCCCATCTGCTATTGATATCAATGTTAATGTATTTGACTCCAACTTCTTAAACTGACATGATCAGTCCTCTCCAAATAAGTGTCAAAATAGTTGATAATATAATAACGATCAGTTGATTATCATATTTTGATTATACTGCCATAACCATGCACACTTTACAATTATTATTGACAAAAGGTTATTTAAGATGATTTTAGGAGTACAAGAGCTCACGTAAATTTCAATTCAGCACCTCTAAAATATTCTGAGCAAGACCAAGAGTCCAACCGTTTTTTTTGTTTTGTTTTGTTTTGGTTTGTTTGTTTTTTTTATTTTAGAGAAATATTGCAAAGATCTGAATTTTAAATTCTAGCAACTAAAAGTCTAAATTCTAACTGATAATCCCATGTCAGGATACATGGGAAATGTATTGTTTCATTAACAAATGACAGAAAATCCATCAGTTACTATTTCAAAAGGTAGGTTTTTACTAATGTATTATTTCTTTAAGACACTTTTTGTAATAGACACATATTTAAGTACTGGGAAAAGGTCTCTCATAGTGTACTGTACAAAAAGTAGCAACAGTACTTAGTGCAGCTAAACGGAATTAAAAGTCCTGAATTCAAAACTTTGCTGAGACAAAGGTATCCAGTGCTTAAAAAAGTATTCACCACCTTGGATGTTTAACCGTTTTATCAATTTTATAAATCAATCATAGTAAAAATAATTTTGCCTTTTTGACAGAAAAAAACATAAAACTCTTTAATGGCAAAGTGAAAACAAATTTTGAAAAAGTAATGCCATTTAAATAAAAATAGCTAATGTAAAATAAGTGACTGCATAAACATTCACCCTCTTCAAGTCAGTATTTAGTAGTTGCTCCTTTGGCTGCGATCACAGCACTGTCTGCAGATAGGTCTCAATCAGGCATGCACATCTGGATGCAGCAATTTTTCATGGAGAGGGTGGGATCGAGAGAGAAATTGTATAGCCTGCAAAGTTAGAAACATACCAAAAACAGAAAACCCATCCTTTATGTCTAGCATGCATCCTAATGCCTTTTTCAGATCCGCTGCATGTTAAATATCTGGGGGGTGATCTTGTACCTGAGGCTGCCTTGGATCACTGCTCAAGCTGGTGTAGGTAAGTCAAATAAAACTTCCAATGTAATTATCCACTTTTCAAATGCTCTGTCCATGCAACATAGTTATAACTTTACAAGGCAACTTTAAAACAACTCATTGGTATTCTGTTTTGCTCTCTTCTTGTGTTTATGTTTTAGGTCTGACCTGGGTGATTATCCTGCTGTCCTCCTGTATTACTGGGATCACTGGTCTCTCCACCTCAGCAATTGCTACCAATGGAAAGGTCAAAGGAGGTCTGTATGCTCAGACATAAATGCAAATTTTAACTACTATGAAGAAACAAAACATACAGTATTAACTGTATCTGAGTTGAGTGTATGTCCTGGGTTTTCTTTTATGGTTCCAAAATTTCAAGCAATGCATATTTGACACTGCCTCTCTCCTCTCGTCTTAAGGTGGAACCTACTTCCTGATCAGCCGCAGTCTTGGTCCAGAGCTGGGTGGATCCATTGGTCTGATTTTTGCTTTTGCTAATGCTGTAGCTGTTGCCATGCACACAGTGGGCTTTGCTGAGACTGTTACAGACCTCATGCGAGTATGTGAAGGATCAGTTTCATTTGATAGGCTACAGTACACTGAGGAGACTGAATAACTGTTTTTACTTACATTTTTGCCATACTTCTTTTCCCTTCAGGAGCACGGAGCCTCCATGGTGGACAGAACCAATGACATCCGAATTATTGGCATCATCACTGTCACATGTCTACTTGGCATCTCTATGGCTGGCATGGCGTGGGAGTCCAAGGTGAGCATTTCCAAACAAATGAAACGATGGTAAACAGTGATTCTTCCTCCTAAAATAGGAACTAAGTAAATATTCATATTCATATAGTGCATCATGGTTGTTCTAAGTATTAAAAGCCGTGTTTATCCATAATCCAACCATAATAAATTCATATGCAGTGTTGGGGCTAACGTGTTACAAAGTAATCCGTTAGAGTATTCTTTTGTTGTTGTTCTAACGAGTAACTTAAGCATTAGTTTTATAATTCAAGTAATCCAATTACTTTTTCATAAAAGTAATCCGTTACTGAAAGAAAAAAAATCCCTATTTCCTTTCTCTTCTTTGCCCACAAATAGAAATAAAAATAAAGAAGCTCCACCAAGCATCTGCACTGTTTGTCCTTTTGTCTCTTCTTAATGCAAGTTGGCACGCACCGTGCCAGCGGAACGTAAACATAGCTGTGTCAGTGCGCACGCATTGCTAGTTTAACGAGCTAACGAGATGGCATAGAGGACAGCAATGCACTGTAGAACTAGAAAAGCACTCAGAGAGCGCAGGCCTCCACCATCAGCCCTATCTCCCAGTAGTGAAGAATCCCTTAAAAACATTCCTGGATCCAGAAGGTGATCCGGATCAGTCCCAAAATCTAATTAGTCAATTACTCCCTCCCCGGTGGGGTGGAGACACGTTGAGGCAAAGCATTGGCTTCGCTACATGTGGACTGTCATGGCGGAAGCACCCATGGTCTCACTGGACGACTGGAAGTCATGGCAGTGGGCGAATGTTCCTCTGTTCCTCCCAGCATTGTGAGTATTCTCGCTACAGTTCGCTGTCTTTCTCTCTGTTACGTTCCAACTCGTCTCCTCGACCAGGCGTGCGTCTTTAAAACTCTATAAAGTCCAAAACTTTGAATAAGTTTTATCATGTCCGCCATCTCCTGGTGTAAAGTGGTATCAGCGCAGACCTCTGCCATTAGTCCTATCTCCCAATAGTACAGAATCCTTAAAAAAATTCCTGGATCCAGACGGTGATCTGCATCAGTTCCAAAATCTAATCAGTTCTCCCTTATGCCATTTCTGACATTTCCTGAAAATTTCATGAAAATCTGTCCATGGCTCTTTGAGTTATGATGCTAACAAACAAACAAACAAACGAACGAACAAACAAACTAATGAACAAACGAACAAACCCACCTGATCACATAACCACGTTGGCAGAGGTAATTATCCCCTCTATGTTTGATTTTGGATGAAAGGGACAAGACCACCATCATGGTGAAACTTAACTTTAGAAGCTCTTGTTGTATTGTTTTCACCGTATCAGCTGTGTAGCCGTTCCAATCATGCACTGTTATTACGCACAGCGTTTGTGGGATTCTGCATGCCTCAACGCAGTTTGTTTTTTAGATTTTGATCATATTAAAGAGCTGTAAAAGCTTCTACTTCTGTGGTGATATCAGGCTACTGAGTTACGTACAGACTATGGGCTGTAAACTAGGCTGTACAATGACAGTAGAGTCTACACATTCAAAGGCAGACTTGCGGTCGCTGTATCGTTTTCACCACTGACATGTGGATGGGTAGTGTTAATATTTGGCACTGCAGAAATACAGTAGGCTACATAACGGAGTATTCTAATGTGTTAAATTTAACCTAACGCTAACCAGTGCTGTTCATATGTTAGGTGAGAGACAGCAGCTCTATCTTTCATGAACATTGTCATATGAATCATTTTATTGATTTTATAATTTTACACCCTCAGGCTCAAGTTCTGTTCTTCTTGGTCATCATGGTGTCTTTTGCCAGCTACATTGTGGGAACAGCCATCCCTGCCTCACCACAGAAACAAGCTAAGGGCTTCTTTAGCTACAAAGGTGATTATGCAGTCCCTTTACAGCCATAGTTTAAAAGAATCTTAGTAAAACTGTGAGACTTTCCATTGCTGTAGAGGAGGTTTTTGCATTTTCAAAAGTAAACAAGGAATACCAACATTTTTATAGAAAAGAAGAGTGAAATATTTTTTATTTCACCCTCAACAGCTGATATTTTTGCTGCCAATTTTGTGCCCAACTGGCGAGGACAAGAGGGCAGCTTCTTTGGCATGTTCTCAATTTTCTTCCCCTCTGCCACTGGCATCCTGGCAGGAGCTAACATCTCAGGAGATCTGAAGGTAAGGTAGTTTTCCTTTCTGCCTTGATGCTTAATGCAGCCTTTTTCATTTGAAATCAATCCACCCCATCCTGTTTTCACACCGATTTAAACAAATGTTCTGTTTATAGAATGTATGATTTATTTGTACCCCATGAAGCCCAGAGTCTTTTCCTATGTCCTCCCCCTCCCAGAATCCAACAGTGGCCATCCCCAGAGGAACACTGATGGCAATATTTTGGACCACCATCTCTTACCTCATCATCACAGCTACAATCGGTACTGTATATCTAAATTACAGAGAGAGAAAACATGCTGATTTTATTTTAATGAGGAATACCTTAGCATCCATGTTAGATCAGCATCTTTGACTGGAGGCTTTGTGCTTTAGGTTTGATCATCAGTCCCTGTGGTCAGATCCATCCCTCTGAATGCCAAGAGTCTTAGGAACACCTTGATTTAAGTTCTTTAATTTGCATTAAACCATCACGCTGAGACAGGGATGGACTTGTTAGATCTTGATGATCAATTTAAGCACAGCCGTCCCATTCCTATGAACACAATAACCCTCAGGGAATATCTTCACATCTGGCAAGAATGTAAAGGGATAGAAGTGCAAAAACAAAGCAAATATTACAACAAGTTTGAAATTCACTGTATATACTCTCTGAATCTTGACAGGTAGAGTGCAAATAGATTTCTTGAGTAATTTTAATGACAAAAGGATGGATAGCCACTGTTTGTGGTTTAGTGTACCAGTCTTTAGCCAATTCATAGAGATGATTTTATTTGCTGTTGTGACAACAATCTTAACTAGGATGGATGGTTGGATGGTTGGATGGATGGATGGATGATGCATGCATGCCATAGGAATGCATGGATGCAAGCATGGATGAATGGATGGTCGGTTGGATGCATGTATGTCCGTCTGGATGGATGCATGATGGATGGATGGATGGATGGATGGCTGCATGGATGGGTGGTTGGATATGCTGCTATTGCAAGATGTAAACATGTGTCAGTCAAAAAGAAAAAAATCTTAAATTCTCTGTCAAACGAAGGTTACAATTCAATGACTTTTTTTATTTCAATCATATGCAAGTACTACAAAATATTAAAACATGCATGAAAAAATCTAAATGCAATTCTCAATCTGCCAAAAAGCTGCACATTTTCATATATGCCAGGGTTAAATTTCTAGTTATAATATTTATTCTCTCATGTGTTTATCTATTCGTCCTTCAGCATCTTGTGTGGTCCGTGATGCTTCTGGCCGGTTAAATGACACCCTGTCACTGAGCTTCTCCAGCAACAACTGTGTTGGTTTACCTTGTCAGTATGGATGGGACTTCACTGAGTGCATCAACAATAAAACATGCACCTACGGCATCAGTAACTACTATCAGGTCAGCACAAACTCACACGCACTCCAGACACATCCTTTAGTGATTTTACTCAACCTAATCTCTATTTACCTATCTACATAAACGTAAATAATCTGTACACAGACAAAGTCAGAAACTTAGGTGCATTGTACCATGGAACTATCAAATAAATGGCTCTAATTTTAGGATAATATGGATAAAGAAAACTACACAGAAGCCAAAATGGAAAAGGAAATTTTGTCTGGAAGATGTTTAACATTGCACTAACATTGGCTTTGCTGGAAGTATATATATATTCCCATCTTTCCCAGAGGCATCAAGAACCCATTAGAGGATGATGAACCCATTGGTTATTACACTTTTTTTTTAATGTGAAGCCTTGTAGGACTATTAGTACTAAATAAAGCCCTCCACAGCCCAGTTCAGACCAAAGCTTGGTGACCAGAGGAGCAGATCTCTGGTGTGAGTTGGGCTATACAATTTCCAAAACTATGCATTTATGTTGTGTTGCCATTGGGCCATCAGAAGCGGAAAATAGACAGTAAAAACATCTGACAGCATAGAATCAATATGAATGTTGGATGAATGAGTCAATCAGTCTCCCACTCTATTTATAAAACAGTGTGACAGTAGGTCACCTTGTAGACAGTCAGACACAATTTCTCCCCTAAGAAAGAGATGAGCCAAATAACTAAACAGTGTGTTTGTTTGTCTGTAGTCGATGAGTATGGTGTCGGCCTTCGCCCCTCTCATCACTGCTGGTATATTTGGAGCAACACTTTCCTCTGCTTTAGCCTGTCTGGTGTCTGCACCCAAAGTATTTCAGGTACAAACACACACAAAAACAGACATATTTAATATAACACACTGTCTTAAAATGTATACACTCAGCATTTATTTTAATATTTGGAACCCTTTCCTTCCTTCTATCCAGTTTAAACAAAATAATCCCTGCCTTTTTTGTCAGAAGTAATGATGAAATATTTATTTTGTTTTGTTTGATATTTTTCTCTGTTAGTGTCTGTGCAAGGACAAACTCTACCCTCTAATCGGCTTCTTTGGCAAAGGTTATGGAAAGAATGATGAGCCGCTCAGAAGCTATTTGCTGGCATACATCATTGCTGTCTGCTTCATTCTCATCGGTGAGACCCTCTGACCTCCGCAGATGACTAACAAGAGTGGGAATAATTACAGTCTTAGTGAAAAGAGGAATGTCCTCAAACTTTTTAATTGAGAATGTTGTCTGGAAATCAGGGTCTGGAAACTAGAAAAATAAGCAGACATCAAAATGAACTGATTGGAGTTTAGACAATAACGATAAGAAATGAGATGCAGCTAGTTGGGATATGCAAACATACTTATTAATGCTGCAGGCAGGAGTGCAGTGACAAATCCTGTTAATTTTATTGGCACCACTATTTACCTTTGTAAGGAAATGGTGGTTGTAAGAGAAATTGCTGATAAATTTGTTTACAGTTTGCCTATACAAACTCTAACAAGACAATAATCAGTAAAAGCTGTCATTATGATTTCTTGCTTTCCTTTCCTGCTTTAAACAGTGATTAATTTTAAACAGCAGGGTAATTTCACAGGATTCAGTTAACTTGCTATGAACTGGTGTTTGTGTCTTCATCCAATAGCTAGTTGTGTTAATTCATCAGTATTTCCCTAAATCAAAAATCCCTCCTTAACATAACCATAGAATGCCTTCGCATTTATACTTTATACTTAATTTTTGTAGCAGCATCAGAAAATGTTGCTTTTGCATTTTCCTTGAAATAATGCAGCACTAATACAGCATGAAAAAAGTGAAGCTCTCATTAGTCAGATTAACTAATGGAGCATTTACAGGGGGGTTCCTTCTTAACCCCTCGTGATCACATTGTCTACCTGAATACAACATAGCTTTGGACAGTCCCTCCATTAATACATAAGTAGTGCTGAAAATCAAGATAGAATATGAAAAGGTAATCTAGAAAAGCTAATCTCTTTCTCTCTCCATCCACTCTCTCTTCACCAGCTGAGTTAAACACCATCGCACCGATCATCTCCAACTTCTTCCTCTGCTCCTACGCTCTGATCAACTTCAGCTGCTTCCATGCCTCGATCACCAACTCACCAGGTAAAAGAAAGCTCAGAAATAGGACATATGGTATTCATGGATGTATCAGATAAATGCACAAATGATTATCAATTCAACAAAAAAAAAAGCAAGAAAGGTAGAAAATGCACAAACTCCAAATTAAGTTCAAGGCTACTGGGCAGTAATCATGATCTGGCGTCATGAGGGCCACATCTGGCCTTTCACAGCTTCCCATCTGGCCCGAAGAATATCATTAAATTTAGAAAATGTGAGGAAAAAATGTATGATGGTGCTTTACGATCTTATTTCTAAGCCTTACAACTATTAAAACAACCCTGAAACAATTTAGACTGAAACAGTTTCATCAGATATAACCCTACGCTGAATGAATTTTACAGAGATCTACCTGTCAGACATTTTTAGTAAATATTCAGCCAAGAGTATTAGCTGCCACTGTCCATAAAGCTCTGTTTGCTGCTCCGGTTGGGCACTGAGTAGTGGTCGGGGATTGGTACAGCAGAAACAAACACTCATATTTTAGAACTGAAATGTTTCTGTTGCCTTACTCTGTCTACATGTAAGAATGAGGACAAACTTGTGGTTATTATTATTTTTTTTTTCTACTGTCTGACATTAATGCCCTTTTAAGTTTGACACTGTGCACATCTATTTATTTAGTTTTCTTAAATTCTAATAAAAAACAAGTTATCTTAACAAACTTATCAAACAAAAGACACACAACTTAAACCTTCTGTAAACACATACTTACATTAGTTCATTCTATATTTAAGCTGCTGTTATTCCCATGTAAGCTTTCCATTTCAGGCTCTTTGAGAGTGTAATTCTCCTGCCTGTGAATCAAAATTAAAAACTCGTTTGCTGCAAATATTTTTCACCAACCACAACACACCATATTATCATATATTGTATGATAGGCCACTGTGTTATGGACCACCAGGCCAAATTTCAGTCGTGATAAAAATCTATAAGTTTTTATAATTAAGCTTCAAAAGCAAGCACAAGTAAAATCTGCTTTATGATGATGTGGATGTGTAGGTGGAATGAACTGAAGCCACATACGCTCATGAGAAATACAATCCTCTCAAATTTAAAAAAAAAAAAAAAGCTTCTGATCAGAGCAACAGCTGAAGTTGGGGATTGAATTAACTGTTTTCTGGTACAAATCTCTCCATTATGATACTTTCAATGACCTGAAGGCCATCATGGCTGATAGATATGGGAAATTTACCAATTAACAAAAACTGGCTGATAGCTATCAATGAAGGCAGTGACATCAGCTAACAACAGACTATGCTGAGAGGAACTGCTCAGAGATTTTATATTATTGTAGCATTGGGTGGCCAGGGTAAGTCCCCATCAAGACCAGTGATGATATATGTTGAGCAAAAATTGTGTTCAGTTTAGTTTTTTTTTAATTTTTTTTTTTAAATGTGACCCTCACAACATCGACCAAAAAAAAGCTGACCCTTGCATAAATGTAATTGATGACTGCTGTTTAGGCTATAGAGTGATTGGCCCAGTTGTGTATATGTATTTTAAGTTATTGTGTGTGTCTATAGGTTGGCGTCCATCCTTCAGGTTCTACAGTAAGTGGCTATCATTGCTTGGGACTGCCTGCTGTGTCGTCATCATGTTCCTGCTGAACTGGTGGGCAGCCCTCATCGCTTTTGGCATTGTCTTCCTTCTTCTGGGATACACACTCTACAAGAAGCCTGGTAAGGTAGCTCAGTGAGACAAACAAAAAACCACACAAACATCTTACCCTCTTCTCCACCCTAACTCTGCTTCTCTCTGTAATCAGCCGTAAACTGGGGCTCCTCAGTGCAGGCCAGCTCCTACAACATTGCTCTGAGCCAGTGTGTAGGCCTCAACCACGTGGAGGACCATGTTAAGAATTACAGGTAACAATCTGCATTCAAAAACTTGAAGTCTGTCCTAAATCAGGGTTATGCCAAGTTATTTTCATTTTAACTGGTGAATTTCTTAGGTGTATAATTTCTGATCTGTTTTAAAGGAAATTGTACTGGCATCGCATGAATGCATTCTGCAACCACTTTCACTCTGCTATAGTAAAACAAAGTCACTGTAATGATGCAAAGTTGATTTACAGAATGTTACATTAGCAGCGCTAGCAGTGCTGGCCTTTGATCCTTTTTGCAGCTCTTTCCTGAGCTGCATACTGTCACTCAAAGCTTCAGTTATATGTGAGAATATCCTCACACAACCTCTGAACAACTTTATCCCCATTGTCAAGATCAAAAGAGTGCTAAACCATGCTGTTCCTAAAACATGCTATCAGACCTAGCAGTAAGCAGTTGTTTGTTCCAATTAAAGAGCACTGAGTCAGAGAAGAAGTAGTCATCAAAAACAGTCACAGTGTCTACTGGTGGAAAGCGGATACAGTTTAGATGGAGTGTTTGATAGTGATTGTTGGCCTGAACTTATAAAAAATGTTAAGAATTAGTTAAATTAAGTCATAATTGTAATGCTGATGACAAAGGGATCTGGATTTAATCATTTAGCCAGCTGATCATGTGCATCCCTTATTTCAACTATTATCAACCATCTCAGTGGGCCCTTTAAACACCATAGACCCACTCAAAGCATCTCTCTGGGATGTTAACTGATTGAGTCTTTGTAATGTTAGTCAGCTTTCCTGAGGTCATGACAGCAGCAGTTGTAATCATGACATAATTTATGAGTGCTTAAAGTGTGTAGTTGTTTTAAGTTCAAGTTTTAAAATTTTAATGATATGACAAGGGGATAAATGATCGCTAAAGGCATTAATTGGAGAGTTCAAGTCATTCTTTATGGTACCTTCTTTCTCTCTTTTAGGACAGAACTGTAGTCTTCCTCTGTTTACAATCTTTATGCTAAGAATTCTTCACAAACCTAAATAGTGGTATTGTCATCTAACAATCTGAAAGAAAAGCAAAGAGAGCATATGCTTTGAGGCCAGACTCTGATGTTTATATGAATGCAAGTTGTAGTCATATCTGGTGAGGAAATAATGTTTGAAGACATCTAAGGTCATTTTCAGGTGAAAACACAAAACTTTTGTTGCATTATGGCCGTCTGTCTACACAAAACAGCATTTCGTTGCCTGAAAACAGAACAATTTGGAACCAAGCTCCAGGGTGAAAAGTCTCAAAACGCTCCCACCTCTGTCTCTGTGTAGATGGGAAATACGACACTTTCTGAACATGCACACGTTCATTACGGTTGCAGTCAATTGCCACGTGTGAGTGACCCAACAGTTTGAACCACGCTATTGCAGCTTGAACCAAGTTGTCTGGTGTAGTTACCTGTGATTCAGCTTGTTAAGTCACAGACAGCTGGATTAAGAACATTGCAAACAGATAAATGTGAAAAGGGGAAATACCATTCTCGGTTTGAGGGCAATAAATGCCAGTTTAGTTGGATAAAGTCATGCTTTTAATTTTGGAAACAATTTCATCATTCTTCTTTTCATCAATCATTATGATAATCACTGTCAACACCACCATAGCTTGGCAGGGAAATTTCCCAGCTCATATAAACACCAAAATTCTTAACTAGCTCAGTCTTGTTTAAATGAAGATATCTGCTGAGAATAATTAATTTTCCAGGGACAAAACTTAACTCCTACTGCCTAATTCCTCATGGATTTTCTTAAAGCACAGCACTTCCTGCTTATGAGCACAGATGGAAAAAGAAGAGCCATGCACCTGTGTATGATAAAAATGTTACACATTATCATGTTCATGGGGATTGCTTTTAAAATACTGCCGTCTGCACGTGGAGCTATTTGAAAACGAAGACAGAAAATGAAGCAAGGTGTAAACAAGGCCCTAAAGCAAATAATCAACTCAAAGTCAGGATCCTCGTTGGCCACTTGAATGTCCGCACAGCCAAATAAAACTGAACTGTTCACAAGGACAGCCCACCTTAAAGATAAACAACTGAGTGTGTATTTCTGCAGAAGCTCGGGACTGAACACAAAACATATCAGTGATTTCTGCTCTCCCATCAGGCCTCAGTGTTTGGTGCTAACAGGTCCACCCAGCAGTCGTCCAGCTCTGGTGGATCTCGTAAGCTGTTTCACAAAGAGACTCAGTCTCATGATGTGTAGTAATGTGATCACTGTGAGTACAACTTAACATGCACATTACCCTGTGGAGTTCATATCTCTGGTTTGATCTTTATTTAAGGAAAACTACATACATATACAGTTGGGAGAAAAAGTATGTGAACCCTTTGGGATTTCTTGGATTGCTGCATAAATTGGTCATAAAATGCGTTCTGATCTTCATCTAAGTCACACCAATAGATAAACGCAGTCTGCTTAAACTAATACCGCACAAAAAATTATATGTTTTCATGGTTTTATTGAACAAAACATGTAAAAATTCACAGTGCAGGGTGGAAAAATTATGCGAACCCCTAGGCTAATGACTTCTCCAAGAGCTAATTGGAGCCAGGAGTCAGCCAACCTGGAGTCCAATCAATGTGATGAGATTGGATGTGTTGGTTAAAGCTGCCCTGCCCTATAAAAAACACACCAGTTTTGAGTTTGCTGTTCTCAAGAAGTATTGCCTGATGTGAACCATGCCTGGCACAAAAGAGCTCTCAGAAGACTTACGATCAAGAATTGTTGACTTGCATGAAGCTGGAAAGGGTTACAAAAGTATCTCTAAAAGCCTTGATGTTCATGTGTCCACGGTAAGACAGACTGTCTACAAATGGAGAAAGTTCAGCACTGTTGCTACTCTCCCCAGGCGTGGTCGTCCTGTAAAGATGACTGCAAGAGCACAACGCAGAATGCTCAATGAGGTAAAGAAGAATCCTAAAGTGTCAGCTAAAGACTTACAGAAATCTCTGGCACATGCCAACATTTGTGTTGACAAATCTACAATAAGTAAAACATTAAACAAGAATGGAGTTCATGGGAGGACATCACAGAGGAAGCCACTGCTGTCCAAAAAAACATTGCTGCACATTTGAAGTTTGCAAAAGAGCACCTGGATGTTCCACAGCACTACTGGCAAAATATTCTGTGGACAGATGAAACCAAAATTGAGATGTTTGGGACACACAACGCTATGTGTGGAGAAAAAAGGCACAGCACACCAACATCAAAACCTCATCCCAACTGTGAAATATGGTGGAGGGGCCATCATGGTTTGGGGCTGCTTTGCTGCCTCAGGGCCTGGACGGACTGCTGTCATTGACAGAAAAATGAATTCCCAAGTTTATCAAGACATTTCGCAGGAAAACTTATGACCAACTGTCCGCCAACTAAAGTTGAAAAGAAGATGGGTGATGCAACAGGACAACGACCCAAAGCATCAACCCAATTGAGATGCTGTGGCATGACCTCAAATAAGCGATTCACACCAGACATCCCAAGAATATTGCTGAACTGAAACAGTTTTGTAAGAGGAATGGTCCAAAATTCCTCCTGACCGTTGTGCAGGTCTGATCTGCAACAACAGGAAAGGTTTGGTTGAGGTTATTGCTGCCAAAGGAGGGTCAACCAGTCATTAGCCTAGGGGTTCCCATACTTTTTCCACTCTGCACTGTGAATTTTTACATGTTTTGTTCAATAAAACCATGAAAACATATAATTTTTTGTGCGGTATTAGTTTAAGCAGACTGCGTTTGTCTATTGGTGTGACTTAGATGAAGATCAGAATGCATTTTATGACTAATTTATGCAGCAATCCAAGAGATCCCAAAGGGTTCACATACTTTTTCTCCCAACTGTATATGTATGATGCATGACTTTTTCTTTGTATCTGACCATGTCAGGCTGATCCCTTCCCATCAGCAGTGGATGATGCTAACAGTGACAGTCATGTATCCTGGTTAAACCAAAGAAAGGTGAAGTCATTCTACAGAGGAGTGGTGGCATCAGAGCTACGATCAGGAGTCAACATGCTTTTACAGGTGGGATTACTAACACCTTATCCTTACCTTTATCTTCTATGCTAATGAACAACAAAAGAGCAGGTCATTCTCTCACAGGTTATCTGTCTGATCCCTCTCTCCTGCAGTCCACATACTGAAGGATTGTTTGGCTAGAATAAAGGCAGTGAATTTTAGTTGTTCCAGATAACAAAGCTTGTGGGACAGTGGCCCGTCTCACATGCCTGCTTGTTGTAAGGCTATGCTTTGCTTGCTTAATCCAGGCTTATAAGTGAGAGCAGCTGACCATGAATGAGCATGCCCAAGTGGTTAGGAGTCTGGTATCTTGCTCAAGGGCACACAGGTGGTACTCAGGAGAGGAAGTGTCATCTCTCCAGCTACCAGACTGATTTCCAGACTTGGTCTTTCCATGACTTGATCCATAACTCTCTGATTTCCAACCCAAGTCTTCACAGACCAATCTCCTTCCATCTCACTTCATTTGTTTAACTAAATGTGTGTGTGTGATTTTTTTTTTTTTATCTTTAAATGTCTCCATCAGTATCACTGTCATTTAACATACTATACTTCCCAAGTTGATGTCATCAGTGGCTTCTTTCATTTGCACAGAAACAACTTCATAGCTCCCTGAATGTGGTGACACTACATTATTACTGTGTGGTTCCTTTTCTGTCCACCAGGGGGCAGGCTTGGGCCGCATGAAGCCTAATGTCCTGCTGATGGGTTTTAAGTCAGACTGGCGCACTGACACACCTCAGGCTGCACACAGCTATATAGGAATACTGCAGTGAGTACAGAGAGGGTTTAACAACCACTTATTGTTTATGTCTAAAGAATTACTACCAACCAGTCTGATAATGATTACAAATCCCAGATCTCATTATCGCAACCATGTGTGTTTCAGTGATGCCTTTGACCTTCAGTTTGGCGTGTGCGTGCTGAGAATGAAGGAAGGACTCGATGTCTCTTGTCCATCCCAATCACATGGTGAGGGCTGGATTTCAAATTAGTAAACAATGGAGTGATTTGGTTTTGCATCATCACTGAGCATTGACTGCTGTCACAGTATCTATCGGTTTGTTGGATGTTAACAAAGGCCGTGTTGGAAAACTGAGTCTATATTCATCCGTTGACGTTCATGATAACAATACATTTTCTAGACAAACGTGCCTCTTTGTGTTTCAGTTAATCCAGCCTTCAGTGCAGGACCAGAGAGCATAAGCACCATTTCTGCCCTTTCTAGTGTTCAGACAAGTACCACATGTATGTATATCTGTATTCATCAAAATTATTAATCTCTGCAAAGATTCAAAAAATGTGACAAGTAGACTTGACCTGAGTTAAAACAGAAAGAAAGAGAATAATATATGTTTGAATATTTTGTACTCCAGTACCTTCAAGTCTTATCAATTAATGTCTTTAAGCTACAGCTACAATACAGCTCATGTCTGTGTGTCCAAAGCTGCTGTTTCCATTGAAGGGAGTTCTCAGCCTAAAACTGTGTTCCAGAAAAAACAAGGAAAAAAGACTATCGATGTTTACTGGCTGTCTGATGACGGAGGTCTGATTGTTTGTCCTTCTATCCATCAATCATTTATTTATTTGGGTTAAAAAATAGCACAGGCATCATGCCTTTGCTTCTCTCTGAGTCTGTTTATGTGTCCGTGGTTTACCAGGTCTGACCCTGCTGCTGCCCTATCTCCTGACTCGAAGGAAGCGTTGGGCTTCATGTAAGGTCCGAGTGTTTGTTGGAGGAGAATCAGACAAGAGGGAGGAGCAGAGACAAGAGTAAACACTTTCCTCTTATCTTATGTATTACTGTTGCGTTAAAAATAATACAAGATTTTAATGCAACAATAAAATTTAAAAAATATTACTTTATGCCAATTTTGTCTTTACAGAGTTTTGGCTCTGATCAAGAAGTTTCGCCTTGGTTTCCATGATGTTGAAGTGCTTCCTGATATCTACCAGAACCCTCAGGCTGGGAAGTAAGGCTAATGAGGCTAATTTTCCTGAGAAAATTAGAACTGTGAAACAATTCATTTTTTAAACAGTGGTTAATCACTGAAAATCTATAGTAAATTGTGATAAATCAACATTGCAATTGCATTTCTAAAATGTAATAATTCTGTATTTCAAAACAAATTTTTAAGTCTGTTGGAAATCAGAATCAGTTTCATTGGCCAAGTATGCTTGGACAGACAAGAAATTTCCACTATGGTTACGTTTGTTCTTAATGTACTGGAATTAAACATTAGAAATTAAAATTAAATAGACACCACAAATTAAAAATCTTAATTTGAATATTTAAAAGCCTTACTCAGCCTTTCCCAAACTTTGGTATGCTGTGGCCCAATCTGAGACCTAAAAATCTTTCTGGGCCACAGACCCTTGTATAACCATAACATAAGACTCAAGTATTTACTTGTTATCTTTCATACTTTTCTTTCACAAACAGGGAATTTCAATGCAAATGCTTTGGTTTTAGATACATCAACATTTTTGGAAAGTGTTTGTAAGGTCACAAAGAACAATTAATGAGCCACTGTCATTTTGTTTTAATCGAGCATCTGTTAAGTCACCTTAATTTTTTGTTTAGTATTTATATCTGAAAACATACATTGTTGCCCAGAATACTTTTCCTAAGTAGTTTTAATGACTCCAAAGACACTCACTACTTCTTAAAATGTGTGACATAGTAGAGTGTTTAACAGGAGTGTCACCAGTTAGTCCAACACCAGTTAAACCATGACACCAGTTGTACACATCACACAAAATAAATGATAAAAATGTGACATGAGTTAAAACTTCTGGTTGTGTTTTGTTACTTCTTAGACCCAAAATAATAACATGTAATCAAGAATTCTATGATCATCTAAAACTTGATTTAATTCATGAGCATTTTTTTGATTATTTTAATTTTCATTTAACGTAAATGACCACTTCAGGAACACCTATAGTACCTCGATGGACCCTGGCCAACACTTTGGGAAGCACTGGCCTAATTGATTGAAGTGAATTTATAACCTTTTTCATTTTTACTAATGTGTACAAGTCAGTGTGCACTAATATTAAGATTGCACGGTGTGCAAGGATACTAAACGTGATCAAAATGATGAAATATGTGATGGTGGCAGATGTACATGAATTAAATGAGAAAGTTTACATTTAAACAGCATAGAGGTGCATTTGAGGAGAAGGGTTATTCTACTGTGATTACAGTATTTAAATTAAAAGTTAAAAAAAACACTTTAAAAATATAGTTACATTAAAAAATTGGGAAATTTATGCTTGAGAGATTAAGTTATATTTTTTCTAGTCCTCTGTGAAAATGTGATTATTCGTCTCAAATGCATCTTTGCACTGGTTTTTTAATGTAAAATTATCTTGAAAATGTTAACCCTTTAAAGCCTGATACCTCAAATAATATTCAGAAAATTCTTTTTTTTTGGAAATGTGGAAATGAGATGTTTATTTAACTGAAATCCAGAAAAAGAAATAAGGCCATACAATTTCACATATACATTTTTGTACCACATTTGATACATTAGGAATTGTTTGAAACTAATAATCCACTGGAGGGCATTTTTATCATTTATATGATTGTATGCAAAAGTTTTTTTTAGGAAATTGTTAATAATTTTGATCAGCTAGAGGTTTCAAAAAAGTGCTTATCAAATATTTTACAGTTGGCTTTCAAGGGTGAAGTACCAGTTTTTTGATGTAGGAATAAAAAATGCAAACACACTTTATAATCCTATTTTTTTATTTATTTTTTCCAATTAACAGCAGACATAGAAGTAGAAGACAGCTCTAAAGTCATTATTCTTTGTAACTCAGTGTTTAACACTGTTAAACGTAACAATACATGCAGGAGTGCATGTACAAAATGACTCATTGTAAGTTCAGTGATCTCTGGTTGATGTGTTAGTGTTTATACATCTCCAGTCTAGTTGTTTTCTCTGTGTAGGTATCCCAGTCAGGGTTAACTATCATTCTACTGATTTTTTTACATGCTTTTAATTTGTAATTTTAAATGTCTTTCTCCTTAAAGAGTACTGTATGACTGTTTGGCTAAAAACCTAATTTTATTTAGAAAGAATATTAGGAACTTTGGTGAGGTACAACAGTGGCTAACCATGGAAAGATAACCTACAATGGATCATAAAGTAGATAATAATTGCTAGAGGTGATGGTAAAGAGTGCAGTCTTTGGCTTTAGAAGATGCACATTACTTTTCATTTGTCCACTGAGCTCTCTGCGAGTGTTTGAAGTACGATGAGACATTTAAAGATGCAGTAGTCTTTTTGTCTCCTTCACTGGACCAGAGGACACTATGTAATGAAGTGGCATCCAGCTGCTCGCTTAACAGCATGGCACCGGCCTACAGGGACAAAATAGAATATGATTTTAAAAAATGTAGTTGTTATTTTTCAACCTAATCTTTTTTAATGAGGGCATTAATACTAACAGTCCTAATGAAAATTCACTAAAGCACAAATATTGACAAAGAATAATATTTCAGTGTTGAGCTGGGGGTTCAATCCCAAAATATAAAAACTTTGCTCAGCTCAAGGCTTAAAAGATATTTAGGAGTATGCACCACTGAGAATGCAATCTCATCTGCTATTTTCTGACAATGATACAGCCTTTAGGGGTAAAAAGGTAGCCTCAGTGTAGACAGTGGATGATAAATGCCTGGCAGAGACTCCCTTCTCTGTACATTGCCAATGTTAGATTAAGAAACAAGAATTAGTTTGGAGTTAAGAGGTAATGTTGAGTGTGGATATTTTTTTTTCATGATTTAATATTGTAATTGTTTAATATTGTTATATGGTTGCTGATGGGTTACAGGATTGTAAAGATTTTTTCTCTTTTTTCCCCTGAACACAGACTTTTATCCTGTATGGACTCAATACCTGCTAGAATATTAAATACCCATCATACAAGGAGGAAATTCATGAACTCTCACTTTTCTTTAATTATTTACTGACCTCAGTTATCTGTAATCACAGTGTGTCTCTGTCTGTCCCAGTGTTCATCAGTTTGAGAACATGGTGGGTTGCTTCAGGCTGGAATCAAACCCCAAACAGGACCCTGACTCTGGGACTCCCAGGCATCAGGAGGAGCCATGGATGATCACTGACCAGGATATGGAGAGGAACAAGGCCAAGGTGTGACCCATGAAGATGGAAACACACTGTTAAACCTGAAACATGTATTCAAATAAGTATAGAATAAAAGAGGAAGAAACAATGCTAACCTTTTTGTTCTCCATCTTCCTTTGCTAAAATATGAAAACTTCCTCATGTGTTTCAGTCTCTTCATCAGATCCACTTGAATGAGGTTCTCCAGGATTATTCCAGAGAGGCAGCTCTGATTGTTATGTAAGTACACGACTATTTAACTTCACTGACGGCTGTTTAAGAACATGACCGATAATAACTGCAATTAAATCACACACAGCAAACTGCACCAACCATACTCCCACATTGCTTTATAGGCCTTCAACTGTGGATGTGTTGGACTTAAATTTAGGCATTTAACTGGCCAAACTGGTCACAAGCATGCAACCTTACTGCGTGTGAATGTGTTTGTCCTAACAGTACCATGCCTGTGGGCAGGAGAGGGGTATGTCCCAGTACGCTCTACCTGGCATGGCTTGACTTCTTGTCACGTGACTTCAGACCTCCAGTCCTGATGGTCAGAGGAAACCAGGAGAATGTCCTGACCTTCTACTGCCAATGATATGTCTCCTTTAGACAACTGTAGCGATGTAGATAAATAACATATAGCAGGTTTAAACTTCATACTCTCATTTTTTAATTTTTAATCACAATCTAACCCTGTGATGAATTTATCATTGCTGTAATTGCCATGTTTTAGCACCTTAATCTATCATCTTTTCTTTTTCACAACCATTGCAAAAGGGAATTACTCCAGAAAGATGCTTCGAATTGAGACATTTTTTATTTAAGGGAGCATTGTGTATACAATCATTTTTAGGTTTCACATTTTTTATGTTGATTAAAAGGTTTCTCTCCTTTTCTCCATGCACAATTACGGAACAATTACACCTTAAAAATGTTAAGCTTTGTGATCCTTAGCTGGTATGTTGATATGTAATAGAAAGGATTTACCTTGGTTTTAATATTATTTTGGTTTTGGACATGTTTATTAACAAATAATGTTTAATCAAACGAAAATAACTGCTTTATGACTGTTTTCTGTGTCTGAAATTAAAGGGCATTTGAGATTTTGTCCTTGGGTCTCTAACATGTTAGCTCCATCTTAATCTTTAATCTAAATGCTGATTTGTAGCAGTGAGGCTCACAGTATAATCTGACCATAAAATTTAGTTTTGACTGACTGCCTGAACGACTGCAGTGAGTGACTCTACTTTCAGAGCCGTACATACAGAGATGTGCTGTGGGCGGGGTTTAGTTGTTCTCAAAGCTGTCTCTGCTGCAGTGGTTGCATCTGATGTAGCTTTAGCATTGTGTCAGTTTTACTAGAACAGGATCAAGTTTCTCTATGAAAAATTTTCATTATGTAAAAGATGTTTTCATTCTTCTGCCAGCCAGCTTAGGCATGAGTGTGTGATAGTTACAGGGGAAAGGGTTTCTTTTGGTATGAAGGCTGCTAGTGGAGTGAATAGCTCAGACTTTGCCACGCAGCTTGTCTTGGATGTTTATGCACCTCTCCTGAGCAGCCTTGGCATCAATTTTATTCAACGAGAAGCTCTGCCATAAACACGGCAGCGGTGGCCTCCCTGCATGCACAGTACGTCAATTTCTCTTGTCTGATTGGCCCGTCATGGATGTGACAGACAGAACATTCCTCCAACTACCTTCCAAGAATTATTTTAAAAGCCCTGCCTTTTCCACACGCTTTCTATGGGAGTTTTCCCAGATGAGTGTGAAATATATCCATGCCATGGATATCTGAGACCGTCTCTGGCATGTCAGGTTGGCTGTTTGCTGCAGACAGGACTTTATGTTTTAAATCACTCTATACTAGTCACACAAGTTCAGTCAGGCATTTCAGTGACATCCCAGAGAGTTGCAGTCGGCCATAAACTAGTCTTGTTGATTGAACACCTGATTTGTAAGTTGGTGTATGATTTTATTTTGCGCATTTGCTGTGTTTCCCTTTTTGCTTGTGAAAATAAATCTGATTTAACTCATGTACACTGACCAAAAAAAAGTACAGTTTTCATTTCCTCTGGACTTCTAAACACTTTTTTAAAAAGGATTTATGGCCTCAAATCAAGAACATAAAAAAAGGCCAAAGAGACCACAATTCTGTTTTAGTTACTTTCACTTTTAGTATATATACAGTTTTTAAATGATTCTATCAAACATCTTTTAACACAAAAAATATCTGGCTGGTAATCTGATGTGTGTATGTGTTATGTGACTGCAATGTTGGTGTCTGACAATTACAAATGGTCCTTTAAGGATGTGGTGCACTCATCACGCTCAGTCAGCAGCAGAAATGAGCACATCACTGAAAAGCTTAACCTTACCATTTTTATCCATCATAACACACAGCTGAAAAATAGTGGTCTGAATATTTTTAATGATTAAGAATATAAAATGTCATGATGTGTGTGGGTTCATATGCTTTTAGAGGGATTCATGATTAACACATCAGGGTTGCTCCATTACTGCAGAGTCTTCTTTAAGAACTCGACCAGGAGGTGATGAGGGAAACCAAAATCCATTTGAACCACCACAAAGCCCTTCAGAAAAGAGAGAGGCAAATTTACAAGTACAGTAGAACCCGGGCAGAAAGTGAAAAATAAAAATTGAAAGTCACACTTACATCCTGAGGAAGCACTTCTGGGTTAAAGATGTCGAATAAATTAGTTCCCTGTTTGTCCAACACTCTGGTTAGCTCAATCTCTAGAACTGAAACACAACAAAATGTAATATAGAAAAAAATCTGATTTGGTTCTATCTTTTTCCACAACTTACCTCAAAATAAACAAAACAGCATGTTTATACATCTTTTAAAGTTCAGTTTTAATTCCCAGAGGAGAGACTTTGTGTAAGTGATTTAAGGAGAAGTGAAGATTTATAAAGCTTATAATAAGACACTGACCTTTCAATTAGCACAGACATATTCTATGAAAAAGTTTTATTATGAAAGTATAAATAATGCCATACCTGACAGAACTTTTGGTATGCCAATCTTCTCTACTGCCTCTCTTAAAAATTCCTGTTGTGCCTCATCCAGCAGCTGGAAAAAGAGGATGCTGTGATTATGCATGCCAAAAATATATATAAATCACTTAAAGCATCCATAAAACATAATGCACATTTGATTTGATTTGAGACTACAGTGACCTTGACTTGTCCGTCTCTTTGAGTTAGAGTCAACATTTATGCAGCGATTGTAGGAAATCTGTTCTTTCAATACAGAGTTCAAAAGCAAGGAATGAACACCAGATCCAATGACCTTGCCATGCTACCTTTGACCCCAAAACCTAATCATGCCATCTTTGATTTAGAGTCTACATTTGTGCAATGTTTAAAGAAAGTCCCTCGAAGCATTGCTAAAATGTAGTGTTCATAGGAAAGGCAACCAAATACGTAATTTTCTCAATACAAAAGCATAAAAATCATGAGTATTTTAGGAGAATGAAAAATATTGATAGCACGTGTTGTTTATCATCACCGTTTTTTTTTTCTGTCAAAATCTAAGACTCTATAGATGTGCTTTCAGCTCAAGTTCATTTTAATATGTATCACTTTCACTTTGGTACTTTTGTATTACTCCAGGTCTTTGTGAAGACTTATGTAGTGCTTTTTTTTAATTAGAATGACTTTGTACTAATATTTCCCATAGCGTGATAATCATAATCCTGCAAAGCAGATAGATTGTCCAGGTTGTCCATATTTGTCATCATGCAAATCCCTCAAAGCTCCAATCCAGATTGTTTGTGCCAAAATGGTTCTAACTAATCGGCGTCATTTAAGGAGAACATGACGGTAGCTATGGGTGGGGTTCTGGGAGCTGCTAGCAATAGTTGCCACCAGTGTAGTGGCTTACTGGGATGTAGCTTAAGTATAGCGTAAGTTTTATCTAACGTGGACATTTCTTTATCAAATAAAGAGTAAAAAACAGCTGTGAAAACATTTCCTGACAGAAAGGATGTTTTCAATCTTCTGCTGACTGGCATGAGTAACTGTAACTATAAAAAAGGAGCAGTTTTATCAGACATTGGCCGGTCATTTTTTTGGAAGAAATGTTGAATCAAATATCGGTTAGTTGGGACCTCAAGCTACAACAGTATCAAAAATTATTGAATTTAATCAGAAGTACAGAGTTATCTTTGAACATATTTGCCATTTTCTCAAGAATCAGTGATATTGATCTTGCATGTTCTTTCTTGCACACATCTGGTGGAAATACACAGACAAAATCTAAAGGTTGACAGTTAAATTTGACAGTTAAAGACTTTGAGTGTGGGAAACATATTGATTGATGTGACTTGTAATGGATGATTTCTGAGGTCAAAATTTCCCTTTTTTGAGGTTTTCTGACAAAGTTGTCACAAAAGAGCCACATGTGGCTATGAGCCACACACTGAGTATCACTGGGTAATGATAATCAGCCCAGCCCATTAGACTTACCTGTCCATTCTGTGACAGTAGTTCAGCTTGGAGTATGAAGATCCTGGAGGAAAGAACACAGGTGTAACAGCAGACTCAGTAAAGGTGTGGAAAAACAAAACCATCCATTCAGAGCTGGTCTATACTATAACTTAGTGCTACAACCATCAAAGATGTGATCAGAGAAACACTCTGGAGTCCACATCCATAACATTTAACTTTTCTTGAAACACACCAGCTACATAAAGGCATGAAACACCTAACATATGATTACACTTACACACTTCAACATAAGCCAATAAAAACATTTGGAATATTAAATAGAAAAATATTTCTCACTGATGTCCCCCTAAGCATGATGGGAAATGAGGGATGAAATAGGTGTTAACTGAACTGTGACCTCTGTGAATCGTTACACCCCTAATGGTAAGTGCTCTACACCAGATCTTATTAATCTGCATTTTGAGTTTTGTCACATCACTCACTGAGATGCTGCAGCAAAGCGAGTAAAGATCTACAGAGTCTCTATAGAGAATAAGTTTTAAAACCATTTTGGAGGAGTTTGCTGTAGGAGGACTTCTGTCTCTAAAGGTAAGACAGTAGCTGCTTGCTGAAACAGCATCTGTGTTTGATATGGGTTTAAATGAAGTGGCTGGTCTTGTCCTGACGCCACCGTGCAGTATAACTTCACTAAATTTCATCTTTGCTTACTGTTGACATCAGGTGGATTTCTAAGATATCAAAGTTTGTGTTACAAATTAGGACAATGCTTTTACTATTTGTCTGTTACACCTGAGAGCTCATTTATATAAAATACATAGTTTATGTTTCTGTTAAAATCAACTGGTTTGAAAAAAAGAGTCAATGCAGAAGATTTAAAGATACTGTAATTCATTTGAGACTGGCCACAAAAGCATCAGAAGTAAAAAGTCTGTTTGCATTTGAAAATAATGAGATATATGATGAAGCCTTAAGTTCAAAAGAAGTTTACTGAAAGCTTTTCATTTTTCATTAAAAATCAATAGAGAAATGATCTTACTCTGATGTGTTTCCTTTCAGGAAGAGTCTCTTGTCAGCATAGGAAGCTGTGACATCCATGACCACATTCTAGTAAACAACAAACAAACATCAGTCAAACACACTGTGCACTCCCAACTGCCATGGTATCATAATTACACTTTTAACTAGAATGGCCGTCTGAGGCGGCAGACCCACGCCTAAGCAGCGCCACCAAAAACTCACGCTCCCATTGCTTACTATAGTGTTCAAAATTCGAAGTGCGAGAAAAAACTAACAGGTGCGCGGATCATCACCAAAATCTAATCGATTCTTCCCTGTCACTATCCCAATATTCCCTGAAAGTTTGGTGAAGATCCGACTTTCCTTTCTCGAGTTATCTTGTACACATACAAACAAACAAACAAACAAACGAACCCTTTACATAACCCCCTGCCGATTTCATCTACATGGGTAATAATAAAACAAAGATAAAGGTCAGGGGTCTAATCTGAATTAAATTATGTATAGACCTGTTTAGGAGTAGATACAGAAACACAGAAACATTGGTGCGCTTTAGCTTTGTATGCTTTAGCTAAAGCTAAAATGGCTACACTAGCCTAGACTTACCATTATTACATAACCCAATGTAGCTTAATTAGCTTTAGCAATGTGAGCTGTAACAAACGTGGCTAAAGCTAACGTTATGTTATGTAGCTGCATTGTAACCTTAGTTTGAGCCACATTAGATAAGCAGCAATGTTGATTCATTACTCTTAGCTTGCACAGCTAACAGAGCTACATAAGCTACATTAGCTGTGTTAGAATGTTTTCATGGAGGACAAGCTTTTTTCTTGTTAGCAGAATGTTTACTCCGGTTTATTAAATGTTTTATAATCACATTTTGTAGCTTAGGGTTTAAATTTTAACTTTTGGTACCCTACCCCTTACCTTAAGCCATACTCTAACCCTAAACAGAAGTCAGTCCAATTTTATTTTGGAAGTTTTAGCCTGTATTCCATCTGTGAGAGGGGACATCAGGCATGCACAGTATGCAGTCAGTCCCCCCATCCCTTAAATTTTATAGTAAGAATGGATTACCTGGGCCAAACTGTACTAACTGAACTTAAGCAGGACTGGACTAGTTTACTAGATGCAACTTTCAGAGATGTCCGCTAGGTGTCGCACTTCAACGCTCGCACCCTCTTAAACCTAAACAAAGCCAACCCCTCCCTCAGTGTTTGGACTGACTAAAGCTGTTGTAACAGTCCTTTTTTTGATAAAAGTCCACCATTATACCCTTACAAACAACATCCACTTTGTGTAGGGTTGTAGATGAAGGTTTTTACATGAAAAATGTATTAATCATATTCGAGCCCCTGAGTGAAGAATTCAAACTCTTAAGGAACTGCAGCCCTATCAGCGTAAACACAGAGCAGACAACAACAAACCTAAAAGTATTTTTAAGTGATTACTTTGTAGCATATTTCAACATAGTCGGGTTATATTTGATATCTGCTACAAATGTTAGAGGGGTTTTAGATTATGCTTTAAAATATTTATTACATGCATGATGACAACATATGGTGTATCCCTACTTGTATCCTTGCCTTATTTATCTTTTACTCACAACAGACTTGCTTGGTTGTACATTTCTTACTTATTAACAGCAAGACTGAGCTTTTATGACAGTTCAGAAGCTTTTGTGAGCTGTATTAAAAACAGTCCCCACTACAACCTTTAAAAGTAAAGTTCTGATGCAAAATAAGAGCTAGATACCATTTGAAAGAAGAGTGCAGGTGTGCCTTGACTCCCACAGTGGAGCTGCCCTGAGGCCTTCGCCCAGATGCTCGTCCCTGAGGTCGAAGTTTTTAGGTGGGGAGCAGATGAACTCCAAACTCTTAGCTCTGGAGAACCTGATTCTAACAGACACTGAACACAAACATGCAAAATAACATCTCATCTGACAAAGGCGCATTTGCAGAAGTATCTGGGGGTGTTTCACATTTACCGTTCTGATGGATTCAGGCATAGAACTGGAGAGACCTGTGTTGAGAAGCTCCTGAAATAAAGAAACAACAACAAATTAAAGTACAAAAATCAGCCATATAGTCTTTATCAGATATTGTGAAGAGGTTTAAAGTTTAAGTTTATGTTTAATGTAGGGCTGTCAAGATTAATCACATTAATCTCAATTAGCTATGATCCTAACCTGGCATGCCAGATGGATTTGTTTCACACATCCATCAGGTAAACCACTCATAGACAGTGTTAGGGAAAGGGCAGAGCCTTTGAAAAATAAACTTGGAGGGTGATTGGATGTACATTCTGTCTGTCAGAACTTTACGGGCCAATCAGAGCAACAAGACACATGACGTAACCACTACCGAGCTGCGCCCCTCCAGAAGGAGTAAACTCCATATGGAACTGCATAACACAAACCATGAGGGATGTAGACATGTCAGTACATGACTTTTGTCATTTTTGAAAAGAAAAAAACTCACTGCTGTTCTTTGTTCTTTCTTTAACAAAGAAATGTCATCGAATTCTGATAAAACTGACGCTTTAGCAGCATCCATGCTAACTTCTACTGCCATAACTGCACCAGCCCCTTGTTGCTGCCTGTTTACGTCATGACTCTGCTGCCCACGAAAGTACTGCCCCTCGACGCTGATTGGTCCTGTCATTTTCTAACCAGGCCCAAACAGTTAAGACGAGAGCTTTGCAAGATGGATTCGCAAGTGAGAAACACGGAAACGGGCATATCCATCTGCTTTGCAAGGTTACTATGATCCACAAGTAGTGCACACTTTTTTAAAATAGAGATACATTTCCATTTTCAACAAACATGGTTATGCCACTGCAGTATCTAGCTGCAGCCACAGCAATATAAAATAAATTCACCACTGCTTCTGAATGTCTCATTTTGATTTAAAAACTCACAGACTCAATAGAAAGGAAAAATTCACCTGAACAATGTTTTATCAAACTTTACTGTTCACTGTTTTATTTCTGAACATATAAATTTCCTTTTTCTGTGATGAAGTTCACAGGTCTGGATCTAACCTGTGAGTTAATCACCCTTAGTTTAAGACAGCAGACAAAACCAGTATGACACAGAAACAGTTTTAAACGCAAAATTGTGAATTTTGAAATGCAATTAAAAGGATGTGATTAATCACAATTAACTAAAGAAAGCCTAAGATTAATCATGATTAAAAAAATCTAATCTTTCAACAGTCCTGTAGTTTAATGATTCCAGAACAACATTAGTACAGCAAATCAATAAAACAGGAGTCAGGACATCACACAGGTCATATTGTAAGGTGATTTACTTACAGTGAGCTCTGCTCCAGAGAGGCGGAGTTGGAAACGACCATCTCGGTGGGCAGCACTAAGCAGTGGGTTAAAAAGCTGATCTGGAATTAAAATAAGTTCAAGCTTTTAATGAGAATTTCAGTGAATTATTTTAATCACTCTTTGGCAAGTTGATTATTGGAGTTAAAGACTGTGGGTGGAATTCATATCCAAAGCATCGCTTTGGAGAGCAGCTTAGGACTGTCAACACAAACAGAGAAAACTGAGCAACACTAGCAGACACCATAGCGGGGGCCCGCTCTGCTTAGCCTGCTTACCACTTTACATTCTACCTTGCTCATTGCTTGCGGCATATTCTCTTATTGGCAAATATAAAAAAAAATTTAAAAGCACTTACCCATACAGAAACTCAGAACCTAAACAATATAGGATTTTTTTAAAGGCAACTGATCTGAGCACCTCCAAAACTTATTAGTCAATGGAAGCTGCTCACCTGACAGCCAGAAGTAGAGCATCCGGTTTTCAGTCAGCTGACTGGGGTTGAAAACTGAGTCATTGATGACAGCTGATATGTTGTTGTAATTGGTCAACCCCTAAAGAAATTATAAAACAAAATCAATTAATACAAGATGTTACAAATGGTGGGAGACAATTTTACACACAGACCCGCAAACCAATCCTTATCAGACCTCTGTGGAAACAGAATCACTCAGGTAGTCATGTAAACAGCTTTATGTGATATGCTTTATCGGAAAAAAACAGCTGTTATGAAAAATTCTATCATTACACCTGACTTTTTCCCGGTAATCTGTTTTATTCGGTGCATATACTGATTAATCTATTTTCATCATTTTATTAACCTGTTACACCAGATGGATGTGTTTCACACATCCATCTGGGAAAGCTTCAACAGGAAACGTTTGAGAAAAGACAGAGCCTTTGAAAAATAAACTTGGAGGGTGATTGGGTGAATGTTCCATCTGTCATATCTCTACGGGCCAATCAGAGCAACTAAACACGTGACGAAGCCACTATCGAGCTGCCCGTGCATAGCTACTGAGGAATAATGTGAGACATGGTGACTGTAGGCGTGTAAGTACTCGACTTTTGTCGTTTTTAAAAAGAAAACAACTCACTGCTGTTCTTTGTTCTTCTTTTAATAAAGAAATGTTGTCAAGTTCTGGTAAAACTTACGCTTTAGCAGCATCCACGCTAATCTCTTCCTCCATACCTGCATCAGCTCTTGCTGCTGCTTGTTTATGTCACGACACTGCACATCTGAAACTACTGCCCCTCGTTGCTGATTGGTCCTGTCACTTTCTAACTGGGCCCAGACAGGTAAGATGGGAGCTTTGCACGATGGATTCGCCAGTGAGAAACACAGAAACGGCGGTATCTATCTGCTTTGCAAGATTATCATTTTATGATTAAATTTATCATTTTATGAGTAAAGTATGCAGGTGAAAGTTAAAGACGAAGAAACAGCAAACAGCAATAGTGTTCAGAAGCAGTATTTTATAGTGAAGCTAAAATCAATCTTAGATGGGAGGAGATATAGAAATGGCAAAATACTCAATATAGTGTCCTTAAAAATGATCAAAGTGGGATTTTAAAGCAATGTAGCACAGATTTGCTGGTGTCACTTAGACTCTCTTACTACAAAGCTAAGTGACAAAATGGATGTGTTGATGCTTTGAAGATCTGTGGGTCACAGATCTTCATCAACCACTGAGGGTAATGGTTGTTGACGAGTTACTCTTGGCCAAGGGAATGATGATGTGGCCTTGTCAATGCTGTCACCATGTAGTAACATCAATATTAGGTGGTCATTTTGTCTCCCTTCCATGGATGTTGACAGAAATCCAAATGTCCACAGAATTATGTAATTTTTTTTCCCAGTAGCGTATTACTGAAGTGCATGCAAACACATCAAATCACTTTACAAACATAACCTGATAATTCGCAGTTATAAGAACGTTTTTGATTTAAAAAAAAAAATAGATGGCATTAGCCTGCTTTATATGCTAGAACTGCTAAGTGTATTTTTGACTAGAAAAAAAAAAACAGAATATGATCATGGACTTTCTGCTCTCCTGCTGTGTACTCTCGCTTTTTGACACTTTCTCTTTTGCAGTACAAGACATCTTCACATGACTGTGAGGTTGTGAGTGTATGTGCAGGTGTTATTAACCTTGTGATAGGATTCTATGTAGTTTGCAGTGATGACAGGAACTGCAGTTACACCAATATCCACACTGATGTCTCCATCACTGAGAAAGTGCTCTGTAAACACAAACACACAGTATGTTCAATGCAGAGTTAAGTTATAATTCGATTAGGCACTTTAACTGGATTACAGCCCTTGTCTCCGTCTACACCTGACCTTGAAAACAAATTTGAATGTGGTGATCTAATATAAGGAAACTGTAGAGTCAAGTCATGGGCTCAATACCCAGCTCCTACAGTTACATGTCAATGTGTCCTTGGGCAAGACACTGACCCTCAATTTGCAGCACTGCTGTGTTGGTGCTGTATAAATGTATAAGAATATGTATTAAAGGGATCACTTATTACTGATAACCACTCTATATAGCAAACTTTTCCATCTGTGTGTTAATATGGAGTGAGAGAGTAAATGTGACCTGTGGTGTAAAAAGTGCTTTGAGTAGTCAGGTGACTAGAAAAACACTTTTAGAGTTTGAGTCCATTTACCATGTCTAAGGGCAAAAATGACAAAAAAATTACAGTTATGTACATAATATACATACTTTACACTTATTTTGGCATTTATGCTCACTGACCTCTGGGTCTGAGCGACCAGAGCATGTGCAGAATGGCTAGACCAGTTTGGGTTCAGTTGAGATTGATGTATGCAAGACTATCTCCAAGTGCATCATTAGTGTGCTAGTCTGTTTGATAAATTCGTTTCAGTATGATTCAGTCAGATGCATAAAAGTCTAATTTTAGTTGGTTTAATAATCTTAGATTTTTTTCTGACTGTATGTAAGTGTACTGACAGACCTTACATACATGTACCTCACTTTGCATACATGAATATTATTGCACAAGATTTACCAGACTTGTGTTACTGTTAAACCCATGTTCACACACCTGCCGTGTCTTGAATGAAGTCAGCCAGAATATTTGCCACCTTGTTGATCTCCTTACAGATCTGTATTTAAGAACAGACTCATCATTTCTACAGTTTTACTTTGAAACTGTCCTTAAAAAACAAACCATCAGTGCTGTAGTCAAACCTCCCCGCTATGAAGAAGAGCTGCAGTTAGGCCTTCTCTTTCTCTCACCTGTTTTTTAATGACCAGTTTGACAGTAAAGGTGATGAAGTCAGTGAACAGCTTCTTCAGCCAGTTTGGTCTAACATGAATAAGAACATGAATAAGAGGGTCAGACACTGATGTTTATTGTTCTGCTGTTGACTGTGAGAGTTCAGTTCGGAAACTCACTCTTTGTCCCCCTGCAGGTGCAGACGGAGCTTGTGAAAGTTCAAATAACAGTCTGATGTGTCTGCTGCTACCTTTCCTTCTCCACAGTCTGACAGATTTGACAGACAGAGATAACGGGGAACACACAAGGACACATGAGATAAAATACACAGCAAGGTAAAACACAGAAGGTTACAGCAACACTGAACAAGCAGCTGCAACAGCCTGAAAGTATTGATTACATGGAAAAACATCTGAGGTCAGTGGGGTAACCAGAAAAAGAGAACTGAATTGAACTACTGAACTTTAGCATGGTTAACAGCTCAGCTTTGCAAGTTTCATTTTAATTCTTTGATTTAAATACACACTGAATCACTTGTTACATTGCAGTAACTCCCAAGCCTCAGTCCCAGGGAATGCCAGTATAGATAGATACTTACAAAGTTTGGGGTTGATGCCAAGATCAATCTGAGACTCAATTTCAAAATCAATTGAATGTTGAATGTTCACTCTGGAGGGAAAAATAAGAGATGCGCATATGGTAAATGACACAAGTGTTCCTGGGACATTAACAATCATGCAACAGAGGCTGGAAAAGCAACTCTGAGTGTGGAATTCCCTGTTTGACTGAAAGGAATTATATGAGGAGTAAAATGGCCAAGCACAGGCATTAATTCTCAGTGTTTTAATCACCCAGATAAATATTGTTTTATGTTGGCCAATGAAACTTCTGCTGAAGAGCACGAAAGAGCCAAAGACAGGATAATCTTAAATACTGGCACAGTGCGCCAAAGCAGCTGATAAACAGCATCAACAAAATGTTTCTGCATGTCTTCTCTCAATCAGTCAGCAGTCCAAATCAAGATTAAGAATTTATTCAGGCTGTCAAAAGATTAAATATTTTAATCACAACTGATCTCAGAGTTTCTGTAGTCAGTTTTGATTAATCACATCCCTTTTTTAATCAAATTCAACTTCCACTATTTTGTATTCAAAACTGTTTTTGTGTTGTCATTTAAAAATGAACTTACCACAGAAAAAAGAAACTTCATATGAGTTGAAAGGGAAAAAAGGTAACGGTAATAGGTAAAGGGAGCTTTCCTGTGTTTTGCATTGTCTAAATACTAATTCGTTTTTTTTTATTTTTAATTGCTAAAAGTCTTAAATTCTGGTGTCGTGATGAGGTTCCAAGTGAAGATCAATAGTGGGGAAAAAATGTATTTAGCATCAGGATGCAAGATGACAAAATAGAAAATGTGAAGGGGGTCTGTATACTTTCTGAATGCACTGTATATAAGTAGAATGGTGAAGGTCTGAGCAGATCTGCATTCAAAATACGACTTAAACCACTAAATAAAATAGATACTCACTGTTGTGTGTCATATTTTCTAGGCAACCTTAGTGGAAAGAAATGTTAAAAATGTAATTCGATATTTGAGAAATAAACAAAGGCAAATTGTCTGAATTTGGTTTGATTTTTACTGAAATGGATCAGTTTGGGGGCTGCACAGTGGCACTGTTGCCTCACAGCAAGAAGGTCCCTGGTTCGCTTCCTAGTCAGGGCCTTTCTGTGCAAAGTTTGCATGTTCTCCCCATGCATGTGTGGGTTCTCTCTGGGTACTCCCACTTCCTCCAACCATCAAAGACGTTCTTGTTAGGTTAATTCATCACTCTAAATTGGCTGTAGGTGTGAGCATGCCTGATTGTCTGTCTCTATATGTCAGCCCTGCAATTGACTGGTGATCAATATAGGGTGTACCCAGCCTCTCGCCCATTGACAGCTGGGATAGGCTCCAGTGCCCCTACAACCCACAACGGGATAAGCGGTATAGAAAATGAATGGATGGATGGATGAGTTTGGAAATTCTGGTTTAGTGACAACACTCAGTACACCAACAACTCTAGTGGTAGCATACAAAATATAAACTCTAACAGTGTCAGATCTGGTCTACCCTAAGCATGGATATCTGAATATACTTTAATTGATATGTCTGAAGCAGTTTGCTCTGGTTAACACTACAGAAATGTTAAGAATGATTTACCTGCTGTCTTCAGGTGTGGTGTAAACATGAACTGATAGTTTTCATTGTGTATTCTGTTTGTTCTTAGTAAATGATGTGAGAATATCGAACAGACTCACAGCCAGCTGCCGTATCCGTACTGGATGGTTCCTTTAAAGATTGCCGACACGTTGCTGATCTCCATGCTGATGCCTTCACCTGGATGCAGTTCAAACTCACTCCCACCAATAGACAGGTTATGAATCTCCAAACTGATCAATAGAGACACATTACATAATTTATCTCATCTTGGGTGTGTTTTTGTTTGCTTGTGTGTTTCTGTGTCCTTACTTGTGAAGGCCATATTTAACCGCTCCTATCCCGAGCAAGGATTTCTCTCCCTTCACACTTGGATATCTGGCATGTTGGAATGCTGCCTCGATCACTTTAGTGGTTTTCTCATTCACTGCAAGAAACACACAGGAAATCCGTGACCAAGACACTGACATAGACATAAAGCCAATTATCAATCAATCAATGAGGCCTTAAGTTAAAAGCATATCAAGTCAAAACACTTAAAAAAAAGCATGTGTTTGTAATATTATTTTATAGAGTTCCAACAATAATTCCAAATAAGCTTGGTAGCGAATAAAAACAAACACATACACCTGAAAGGATGAGTTATTATTTACCAAATATAAAAACCCTAAATTTAAAGTATATTGCTTAAAAAAAAACCACCTCAAACCAGCAGAAAAATGCTTCTCAGCAGCCGGCTCCTCGTACAGGCTTGTAAGGAGGGTAAGGAGGGTTCAATGAATGCGGGAAAAATAAAGGAAAAGCCAGGAGGACAATCTAAATTGGTCTGCACGAGAACTACAGCTTAGGAGAATATTCATTTTCCAGCAAGAATGACCCAAAGCATACAGCAAAAGCTACACAGAAATGGTTTAAAGACAACAAGGTTAATGTTCTGGAGTGCTTAACAAATTTATTAGACCACCACCCAAAGTAAGGTTTATGCCACAGCTGCTCTAAATTAACAGCACTGGTAATTATCAAAATCATTTTTAAGTTTCTGCAATGGTTAATACACCAATATGTAGACCCAAACGCTAAAAACGCTTTTAACGCCAAAATATAATTAGTATTGTTATCCATGAATTTTCAAAGTTACTGATTTACAAAAAAAATGAAAAAATAGTAAAGCATGTCATTATTTCTTGATTTAAATGTCAAATTATAGTTATTTACCAGCATTCCTGAACAGAAAAAACAGTTTTAGTGGTTAAATGTTATGCTTGATTCATTTCTGACCTCTAAGAGAAGCCCAGTGAGCCGGCTCAAACTTGGGTATAAAAAGGTGAATTCAGTTTGAAATTCCTCATTCCTGTTCAAAATGGTAAAATGCTGAGAGCTCACTGAAAATGAAAGAGTCTGCATTAAAGCACTTCATGATGCTGGATGTTCTCTGAGACAAATATGAAAGGTGGTTTGATAAATTTGTCAAGCACTGTATGTGCAAAAATGTTCACACCTGCCAACTCATATGATGACTTTATATATCATATATCATGCTAATATTGTGCATTCCTACTAACAACTACCTTTAGGTACACTGTTGCGGATCTAGAAGTTAAAAATGCTTCTTTTTTGGATTTAATGGAAATGTTTTGTCTATTCTTTTCATGAATTTGGTATCTATATTTTATAAATCAAGATTCTATTCATGAACATCTAAATTGACATTCTATTACCTACTTCTTTTGATAAAGCTGATTTATAATTGCTTTTTATTTTATCTCACATTGACATTTATGCTTTGTTCATTTCTTAATATCTTCCATACTTTAATGAATTTGCTTTTACATTGATGTTATCAGTGACCTGGTTTAAACACTGTAAAGCGTTTGGAATTGCTCTCTGTCAGAATGTTGCTCTGTAAATAAATTAGTCCAGCCTTGCCATGGACTGATATACACACCGACACTGACACAGGTTCAGTCGAGGAGGGCTGTCAATGTTTCACTGACAGTTCAGAGTAAGACATTTTTGCATCAAGCACCAGGGCTGTTACAAGTATTCATCATTAAAAGAAAAAATCGCATAAACACAAGCATTGGTGCAAACATGCATGATCAAATCTGTTATAATTTTAGTAGGTTTGGAAAAAAGAGATTACTGGTCAACTGAATACAAAGGTCAGTGAGGCAAGTGTTCAAATAAAATACAAATAGAGGGTCAAAATTCCACTCACACACAACAGCTGCTGGATAGGTGAGCCGACATACTGCCCCGGTGAATCTGTAGGCTGAAGAGGGGTCCTGCAGGCAGGCTTGGGACGCTCCAAACACAAAGAGGAACAGCAGCAGTGAGAGAACAATACAAGACATTGTTCAGGTCGATGTCTCAACTCTGCTATGATCAGATGAGGTCTTAAACCCTGAGGACTGTTTGCTCGTTGTTAGTAAGTTTGAGTTTCCGTTTGGTAAAACCAAAACACTCTCCAGTGGATTGTTATTCAACCACAGAATCAGTTCAAGACTTAAGTCTTTAAATCTTTTACTGAAATACACACATCAATGCTTAAGTCTTTTAAAAACTCCTGAACTGAAACCCCAGTGAGGTGCGTCTTTTCTACTTTCCTTGTTATTGCTGAGAGCTGGAGATCCTACAACGCTCGTTCTCTCCACTATAAGAGAGGACTCTGCCTCAAAGATCCAGTAGGTACCCTGCACTCGATCCAATCAGATAGGGACAACGTGTGATTCATACTTGATGGAAGAACAAACACTGACTCAGGCTCATCTTTTAGATAAAGTTCCCTTAAAGTCAACTGATCAACGTACAAACATTTCTACAGAAAACTTCAGGGAGATTTTCTGTCCAAATAATAAATATATTCTCAATAGTCCAGACTTTAGGCTGTGTTAAAACTTTTGATGGAAGTTACCACAATTAGTAAAAAAAAAGATGCCTTTTAAAATCAATCAGAATCATCACATCTTTAAAGTGTAAACTGCATGAAAATTGCCTTCCTGAGTGATAAATCCAAACAGTTTGCTCAGTATGCCTCTAAACGTACTCTTTATCCCCTGCTCTGAACAGGTGAGGAATACAGCTACACAGCTACACGCAGGTCCAACTGTCTCTGAACAAAGACTCTTTTAACCAGAAGAAAAGCAGACACCAAAGAAGGCTGAAATGTGAGCTGAGCATTCCCTGGTGGTGATTCCCTTTGAATCTAAAGTGTGTATTTGTTCTCCACCTGCCTGCTGAATAAGTTTAGTTAGGGTGGAAAGGGAGGCAGACTGAAGAGAACAGAGGTTGATTAGGGTCTAAACATGGGTCTCAGGTGGTGCATGGGCACCATCTAGTGTGAGTACGGGAGGAATTGTATCATGATTACAAGCTGATGGGAAAAAGTTACTATGGGTCAACAAGTGTGTATATACAGACAGCAAACCCCAACCCAGCATACAAACAATCTAATGTGTTCATGTGAACAAAAAGGGGGAAATAAGTTAATGCAGCAGTTTCAAATTATGAATGGATCCTTAGTAGATTGTTCAGTTTAGAGCTTGGACTAAAATTAGAGAGAGTAGCAGGTCCATGGTTAATATGTGTCCAAACAAAACACTGCAAATATAATCAGCTTGCTGAAGGGAACCAGGGGTTGGGGGTGGCTAGGAATCCTGGAAGAGTTTATCAATAGGGTCAGTGACCAGAGCTTTAGAAGTATTCAGGAGCTGTGACCACGGCTTCGACTCCCTGACTGACAAAGAAACAGCTAGTAAGGGAAAGGAGAAACCGCTAAGTCCTACACTGGAACACTGAACAGTGTTAACTTAAGAAAACAAAACAACTATTTCAACTCTATTTTGCTGAGTTAATAGAACACATATTAAGTTTGAATTGACCAGTACTCAATCACTTCAAGTATTTTTTTTTTATCTGTACTCAGTTTTTTGACAATCATCCCCTAATCTGCACTGTTTTTCCAGAATGCCTTTGGGCAGTAAACACTTCTGTACCATGCGTGAAGTTACTGACTCAGTGAGAGAAGTGCCACCTGTGGGGAGTAATCATACACACAATGGATGGTATACTGAACACCAGTACATGGTGGGCTGGATCAGGGCTGAGAAAGTGTGCCAGGTGCCCATAGAAGTGCAGCTGCCACTCCTGTACCTGGTGGCTGACCCTCCCAGCTCTCCCGAGCATGTCAGCATTAGAAACACAGTCTTATCAACGATACACAAAGATGAAGAAGAGAAATAGTCACAAAGGAGTCCAGCTGGTGCCCTTGGTCATCAGTCAATGTCCAGGCCGTTTGTAATTTGGTCAAGCATTTATTTTGGCAACATAACATGATTGGCATCACATCATCACTACTCACAGATTTATTTTACATGCAGAATTTGAAGAGTGATGAGATAACATCTTAAATCCCCCAGTTGAAACCAACAGGTAGTTGCTAGGGTGGAGGAGGGTTGAAAGGGAGGGCGCAGTGCTGATCCAGGGCAGAGCAATTGCAGAGCAGAGGAAGACACTGGAACCTTGCAGCTTAGGTAGACCATTGAATTAGGAGGATGAGAGTCATGATACCATTAAGATGCATGCCAGGTGAGTTATAAGGCTTGAGATACCTGTCTGAACTAACTTGCAGGCTTCATTACATTAAGACCTGGAGGACAGAAGACCAAAACACTTACTGCATACCATGAGCACCACAATGCCTTGCCCAGCAAACCCATTGCCCCATGTGTGACCCATTGATCTCAGCCTTGCTGCCAGCAGATCGATGAACACTGGCAAGGTAGGTGAACTGCTCTACAGTTTTCACTCCCTCACCATTTACAAGCACAGATTCAATCATCAGAAGGCATCCCAAAATGCCTGGGTATTTGTTTTGGTAAATGCACTTGAGCTTGTGTAGCACTTTTCTAGTCATCTGACTACTCAAAGCGCTTTTACACTGCAGGTCACACCTACCTTTTACACCATTCACACACTGATGGCAGATGTTGCTATGAAGAATCAGCCATCAGCCAGTACCATTCAAATGCATCTATACCCATTTACACACCAAGAATTAAGTGTCTTGCCCAAAGACCATATCGAACATGTGACTGCAGGAGCTGGGGATCGGACCCTCAACCTTCCAAATGTGGGACAACTGGTTCTACCTACTGAGCCACAGTCGCCCCAGGAGACACTCAGTCCCAATGTTTCTTCCTCCTCACAGCGGGTTAAGAACCACCACAAGGACATCTATAGTCTCTGCAAGGATCACAGCATCATCAGTAAAGTCTAGATGAGTGATCACCAAATGATTCGCTGCCACTGCTACCCAATTCATACAGATACTGTAGAGTGTAGGAGTTAAGACTCATCCCAGAAACAGCTGGGAAGAAGTCCCAGTGGTGATATATGATGTACGTGTTCAGGGCTTTTTGGGAAAATGATGTTTAGCTGCTGTATTCAACAACCCCTCATAAAAAGAACTGGAGGATGTCAGAAAGTCACATGATGAAACCGTTAAAAAGTCACTGGTGGTAGCATCCTGCTAGCATCCTATAAGTTAGACATGTCTGCAGTATAATTGATGCTGACATACCTAAGGGATGCCTGCATTCAGCCCCTCTACAGGTTTGAAGTTCTGCGAGCATGCACAAGGCAGTGCCTCAGGCAATAAGAGAAAAAGGATGTAAGATAAAGCTTCAGCTCTTAAACAGCATGTTCTTAATGCAGAGAGAGATGAAGTGGAAACCCACATTCTCACCTTGCTGTAACTGTATTACCAACCCATCCAAGGGCTGAAGTTAAAGTGAACATAGAGCCAGGGAACGCCAACAAAGACATAAGTAGATGCTGCATTCACTGCCTGGATCGTACGCCCATGCTGCTGCCATGATAGTGGCAGGTCAACTCTGTAAGCAAATAGAGGTAGACGTGAAAACTATGCGTTTGCAGAACAAAAAGACCTAGTGCTTACAGTCTGATTTTTCCTGATCTTCTCCATAGATCATTTCTATTTGTCGTGTTAAAACTTCATTAGACGTTGGCATCCTTTCATTTTTGGCACATTAGAATAAGAGGAAAGTGATACTTAAAATAGAGTATCAACTCTCAGTGAAATACTGGAGATGAGATATAGCACATACAACCACACACCATTATGTACTGATTTGAGCAGAATTATATGAACAACAGACTATGAACTAAAGTTACCTCTTGGTGCTGAGCAAATAATCCAGGAAAATACTCTGAAATCAAAACAAGTCAATCTTACCAGGGACAAGAGGCTAAAAAAAACATGATTCCTCTTTTTTAAAGCTTTTTAATGCTTATGCGTTTCATATCAACTCCACAGGGCAACAACAAATAACAATGTCGAAATCATTGATAACTACAGTCATGGAAGAAAGTATATGCACCCCTGGAATTTTTCCAGAAAATACACCATTTCTCCCAGAAATGGTTGCAATTACAAATGTTTTTGGTATACACATGTTTATTTCCTTTATGTACTTTGGAACAACACAAAAAAGCAGAAGAAAAAAGCCAAAATTGACATAATTTTACACAAAACTCAAAAAATTGGCCGTACAAAATTGTTGGCACCCTCAAGTTAATATTTGGTTGCACAGCCTTGGGAAAAAAAAATAACTGAAACCAATTGCTTCCTATAACCATCAACAAGCTTCTTACACCTCTCAACTGGAACTTTGGTCCACTCTTCTTTTGCAAACTGCTCCAGGTCTCTCAGATTTGAAGAGTGCCCTCTTGCAACAGCAATTTTGAGATCCCTCTATAGGTGTTTAATGGGATTTAAATCCGGACTCACTGCTGGCCACTTCAGAACTCTCCAGCACTTTGTCTCCAACCATTTCTTGGTATTTTTCAGGTCATTGTCCTGCTGAAACACCCATGACCTCTGACAAGGACCCAGCTTTCTGACACTAGGCCCTACGTTGCGGCCCAAATCTTTTGATAGTCTCCAGATTTCATGATTCCTTGCACACAGTCAAGGCACCCACTGCCAGAGGCAGCAAAACAACCCCAAAACATCTTTGAACCTCTACCATGTTTTACTGTAAGTACTGTGTTCTTTTCTTTGTAGGCCTCATTCTGTTGTCTATAAACAGAAGAATGGCGTGCTTTTCCAAAAAGCTCTTCCTTAGTCTCATCTGTCCACAAAATGTTCTCCCAGAAGGATTGAGGCTTACTCAGGTACATTTTTGCAAACTCCAGTCTGGCTTTTTTATGTCTCTTTGTCAGCAGTGGGGTTCTCCTCCGTCTCCTGCCATAGCGCTTCATCTCATTCAGTTGACCACATATGGTGCGAGCTGACACTTTTGTGTCACATCTCCAGGTTGACCTAGTTAAGTTACTTTTTCCCTCATGTTTCTAGTCTGTCATTTCCTGTTTTATTTTGGATACTTACCTTGTGTCTCTTTTCCAGATCACTCCTTCCTGCCCATCCCTACCTGTTTCCCTGTGTCCTGATCATCCTCATGTGTCTCACCTGTGTTGATTGTCGAGTGACTGCACCTGGTGATCCCCGGCTGAGTGTTCCCCTCCTCGTGTATTTAGCTCATTCACTCCCTGTCTGCTGTGCGAGATCGTCTTGTTTCCTTTGTGTCCAATTCCTTCGAGCCTTACTTCTGATTGACCTTCGTGATTTATTTGACCCAGTTTCCCGTCCTAGTTTCCGAGTTAGCCTGCCGTTTTTTGTACCTCTGCCTGCTTGTTTTGACCTCCCGTGTATCGAACCTTTTTCCTGATTAAACGGACTTGAAAGTGCTTGATTCCTGTGTCTGCTTTTGGGTCCTTTGGTCCGGCATATCGTTACAGTACGATCTCGCCAACAATGGATCCAGCAGACTCTGACCCGCTGCGACAGGCGCTCAAAGCGCAGGGTCAGCGCCTTGCTCAGCAGGATGAGCAAATTAAAGCGCTTGGACAGTTAGTGCAGCAGTTGGCCGGACGACAAGAGACTACCACGGCTGAGTTGGGAGCACAGCTCAGCACCATCACGCAGATGATCCAGATCAACCTGTCGAAAAATGATAACGCTCCTCCTCTGCCTCCTGAGCCGGCTACCCAGCCTTCTCTGCCTGCAGCTTCTCCCTCACTCGTTCCCCAGCTTTCCAGACCAGAGAAATTCTCCGGGGATTCTGGCGACTGCAAGACGTTCTTGACACAGTGTGAGCTTCACTTCGAACTCAACGCAGCTGCCTTCCCCTCGGACCGGGTCAAGATCGCCTTCATCGTCTCTCACCTGACGGACAGAGCCAGCCGTTGGGCCACTGCGGAGTGGGGCAGGAGATCGGACATCTGTAACTCCTTGGCGGCGTTCACTAAAGCCTTTACTCAGGTATTTCAAAACATTCAGCCAGGCAGAGAAGCAGCCAGGGCCTTAACTAGAATTAAGCAGGGGCGTAGAAATGTGTCTGACTACGCCATTGAATTTAGAACATTATCTGCTGAAAGTGATTGGAATTCCACTGCCCTGCTTGATGCCTTTTTTGAAGGCTTATCTGAGAAATTAAAGGACCATCTAGTGACTTTTGATCTTCCTCAAGATTTAGATTCTTTGATTGCTCTGGCCATTAAAATTGATAAGAGACTCTTAGAAAGAGAGAAGGATAGAGGCAGGCAGCGGGAACGTTTTTATCCTGCTTACACTAGGAGGTCCAGCCCAGCTGATCTTCCCCAGGCCGGGAGAAGACCTGCCTCACTCCCGCTGGTCACCGATGCCCAACCTGAGGAACCCATGCAGCTAGGCTGCACCAGGCTCACTCCAGATGAGCGTCTCCGTCGAATGAAGGAGGGCCACTGCATCTATTGTGGACAACTGGGTCATTTTTTGGTTGACTGCCCTATCAGACGGAGATCCCCTAGACTACAGACTGTGGTGAGTCGCAACCTCATATTTAACAATCCTGCCCAATTACTCCCTGAAGTCTCCATTGAAGCCAAAGACATTAAGACTGTGAAAGCATTCATTGATTCAGGATCTGATGCTAATCTGATGAACTCTCTCCTGGTTAGGAGACTCGGCCTTACGACTTTCAACCTGAATCATCCCCTGGAGGTCTGCGCGGTTAATGGCAGTTCAATGGGCAGAATTACTCACCGCACCCAGTCTGTGACCATTCGTTTTCCTGACTCACACAGTGAACAAATCAGTTTTCATGTTTTTGACTCCCTCAATCATGAGATAATCTTAGGGAGACCCTGGCTCGAGATTCACAACCCTAAGATTGATTGGACTTCAGGACAAATAACTGACTGGGGAATAAATTGCAGTCTGACTTGTTTTCATAGTAAACCCCAGAAAGTTCCGGTAACAGTACCTCACCCTGACTCTGATTACCCTGACTTATCCCAAGTTCCTGACTTTTACCATGACCTGAAGGAAGTTTTCAACAAAGCTAAAGCTAAATCCCTACCTCCACACAGACTTTATGACTGTGCCATTGATCTCTTACCTGGAACGTTTCCTCCCAAGGGGAGACTTTACTCTCTCTCTGCTCCCGAAAGACAGGCAATGGAGCAGTATGTGGAGGAGTCTCTGGCGGCAGGGATAATTCGGCCGTCCTCTTCACCTGCAGGAGCTGGTTTCTTCTTTGTGGACAAGAAGGACAAATCGCTTCGGCCATGCATTGACCACAGGGGCCTTAACAACATCACCGTGAAAAACAGGTACCCCCTCCCTTTGATCTCATCTGCTTTTGAACAATTAAGTGAAGCTAAAATATTCACTAAGCTGGATCTGCGAAATGCTTATCACCTAGTCAGAATAAGGGAGGGGGATGAATGGAAGACAGCATTTAACACTCCCACGGGTCACTACGAATATTTAGTTATGCCCTTTGGCCTTACTAACGCTCCTGCAGTTTTTCAAGCCCTGGTCAATGACGTTCTGCGGGATATGTTAAATGACTTTGTATTCGTTTACTTGGATGATATCCTAATTTTTTCCTCGGATGAGCAAACCCACATCAGCCATGTCAGAAAGGTCCTGGAGCGCCTCTTTCAGAACCAGCTTTTCGTCAAAGCCGAGAAATGTGAGTTTCACAGACCTTCCGTTACCTTCTTAGGATACATCATTGCAGAAGGTCAGATCCAGATGGACCCTGAAAAGGTTAGTGCTGTCAAAGATTGGCCAGTACCTTCTTCCCATAAAGAACTTCAAAGATTTCTGGGGTTTGCCAACTTTTATAGAAAATTCATTCGAACTTTAGCATTATTGCCTCACCCCTGCATGAGCTTACCTCCTCTAAGAGGCAATTTTGTGGAACTCTGCTGCTGATGCAGCTTTTGTCAGACTTAAGAACTGTTTTTCTTCTGCTCCTGTCCTCATTCTGCCTGACACTAACAATCAGTTTGTTGTTGAGGTAGACGCATCTGATGTAGGCATTGGAGCTGTATTGTCTCAACGTTCTTCCAAGGATGATCGTCTCCACCCCTGTGCCTTCCTGTCACGCAAGCTTTCTGCAGCTGAACGCAACTACGATGTAGGCAACCGGGAGCTGCTGGCAGTCAAAGTGGCACTGGAGGAGTGGAGGCATTGGCTGGAGGGAACTTCTCAACCCTTCTTGGTGTGGACTGACCACAAAAATTTAGAATATCTTCAAACAGCCAAGAGACTGAATGCCAGGCAAGCCAGGTGGGCATTATTCTTTAATCGTTTTAATTTTACCCTATCCTATCGACCTGGTAATAAGAATGTTAAGCCTGATGCTCTCTCTAGAATCCATTCTAATGAGGAGCAAAAGCAGAACCTGAACTGATCCTCCCACGTTCCTGTGTTGTTGCTAATGTTACTTGGGAGATAGAGAGAAAAGTCCAGGAGGCCATCCATAATGTTAACCCCTGTGAACTGTCCACCTGGTAGCCTGTTTGTTGTTCCTGAGCTCCGCTCCCAGGTTATCCAATGGGCACACTCCTCTCGGTTTTCCTGCCACCCCCGAACTCTGGGGGTCCTTAAAGAACGCGTTTCTGGTGGCCCTCTATGGACAAGGAGGTTTCGGAATTCATCTCAGCCTGCCCCACCTGTGCCTCCAGTAAGGTCTCCCATCAGCATCCGGCAGGTCTGCTCCATCCTCTTCCGGTACCCAAGAGGCCCTGGTCCGACATATCCCTGGACTTTGTCACGGGACTCCCCACCTCAGAAGGTAACACCACTGTTCTCACAGTGGTGGACAGATTTTCTAAAATGGCTCATTTTATCCCTTTACCCAAGTTGCCCTCTGCCAAGGAAACAGCCGAGGCTATGCTGCACCATGTTTTTCGTCTACATGGTCTCCCTAGAGATGTGGTGTCGGACCGGGGCCCCCAGTTCACCTCCAGGTTCTGGAAGGAATTCTGTTCGCTGATTGGAGCCACTGTGAGCCTCTCCTCTGGATTTCACCCTCAATCGAATGGACAAACTGAGCGGATGAATCAAGAAATGGAGACGGGCCTGCGCATTCTGGCTTCCCAGAACCCTTCCTCATGGTCCAACCAGCTCGTGTGGGTAGAATATGCACATAACTCACTTATTAACTCATCAATTGGCATGTTCCCCTTTCAGTGTGTGTACGGCTTTCAACCTCCTCTTTTCCCTGCCCTAGATAAGGAGGTATCTGTCCCCTCTGCCTGGACCCTGGTGCGACGTTGTCGCCGGACCTGGGAGCGAGCCAGACAAGCCCTCCTCCGAGCTTCAGCCAGACACAAGGCGGCTGATCGCAAAAGGTCTGAGGCCCCCAAGTATCACTGTGGACACAAAGTTTGGCTATCCACTAAAAACCTGCCTCTGCGTCTGGATTCTAAGAAGCTCGCTCCCAGGTTCGTTGGTCCGTTTCCTATTTCCAAAGTTATTAATCCTGTAACTGTCCAACTAAAACTACCCAGAACCATGAGAGTCCATCCTGCATTCCACGTCAGTCAACTTAAACCCGCCAAATCCAGCCCTCTGGTCCCCCCCTCCAAGCCCCCTCCTCCCCCCCGTTTCGTTGATGGAGAAAGAGTCTACACCGTCAAAAAGTTGCTAGCCGCCAGAAGAAGAGGCCGTGGCTATCAGTATCTGGTGGATTGGGAGGGTTATGGCCCTGAAGAGCGCTCCTGGGTCCCCGCTAGAGACATCATGGACCCAGAGCTCATCAAAACTACCACAATGAACATCCTGATGTTCCTGGGCCGTCTGGAGCCAGCCGTGGAGGGGGGGGTACTGTCACATCTCCAGGTTGACCTAGTTAAGTTACTTTTTCCCTCATGTTTCTAGTCTGTCATTTCCTGTTTTATTTTGGATACTTACCTTGTGTCTCTTTTCCAGATCACTCCTTCCTGCCCATCCCTACCTGTTTCCCTGTGTCCTGATCATCCTCATGTGTCTCACCTGTGTTGATTGTCGAGTGACTGCACCTGGTGATCCCCGGCTGAGTGTTCCCCTCCTCGTGTATTTAGCTCATTCACTCCCTGTCTGCTGTGCGAGATCGTCTTGTTTCCTTTGTGTCCAATTCCTTCGAGCCTTACTTCTGATTGACCTTCGTGATTTATTTGACCCAGTTTCCCGTCCTAGTTTCCGAGTTAGCCTGCCGTTTTTTTGTACCTCTGCCTGCTTGTTTTGACCTCCCGTGTATCGAACCTTTTTCCTGATTAAACGGACTTGAAAGTGCTTGATTCCTGTGTCTGCTTTTGGGTCCTTTGGTCCGGCATATCGTTACATTTTGCACTTTTTTGTCTGCAGGACAGCCTGAATTTGTGTGGAAGTTGACTGAGGATTTTTATCCACCATTCAAACTATCCTGCGTTGCGTTCTATTGTCAATTTTTCTCTTCCATCCATGTCCAGGGAGATTTGCCACAGTTCCATGGGTTATAAACTTCTTGATTATATTACGCACAATGGAAAAATGAATTTCAAGATCTCTGGAGATGGTCTTGTAACCTTGAAGTTGTTCATATTTTTCCACAATTTTGCTGCTTAAGTCCTCAGACAATTCTGGGCTCTTCTTTCTCCATGCTTGGTGTGACACACACAGGCACACAACACAAAGGTTGAGTCTACTTTTAAACATTCTAACTGGCTTCAGGTGTAATGTCTATATTGCCAGCACCGGTTACTGCCACAGTTTAAGTTTAAATGAGCATCACATGCTTGAAATAAAATGATATACCCACAGTTTTGAAAGGGTGCCAATAATTTTGTCTGGCCCATTGTTGAGTTTTGTGTAAAATTATGTCAATATTGGCTTTTTTCTTCATTTTTTTTTTTTTTTGTTTTTTTTTTTTTTTTTTCCAATGCACATAAATGAAATAGGGCCAAAAACATTTGTAATTGCAACAATTTCTGGGAGAAATGGTGTGTTTTCTGCCAATACTTTTATTTTGAACTCCATCAGATCTTAATAAATTTGTAAATAACAAGTGGATTTAAATACAGACAAAGAAATATCTTGGAAGGCATGAGAGGACTGCCATGAAGCTTATTTTGGACAACATTATTATAAAACTACATTTAATAATAATAATAATAATAATAATGCCATTGTTTTACTGAGGTATGAAACTTTATTTCCCCTGATCTTTTCCAAAGTCATCATGAGATAAAACTTAAGTTTATCCAATTCAAAAAGCATATATCTATTAGCATTTATCACAGCAAACCAAATCTTTGCTTACTTATGTGAAAATTTAAAAATAAATATGCAAAAATAGTGTCTATAAAATGTCTTTACCCTTCTTGGATGTTTCGCGTTTTCATTGATTTTATAATTCAATCCTGGTCAATATAATTTGGCTTTTTATGACAAAAAATACAAAAAAAATCTCATTACTGTCATTTTTATAAAGTAAGGTTGATTAAACAGTAATATGTAAGATAAAATAAGTGACTGCATAAATATTCAGCCCTTCTAAAGGGACTGACCTAATTCAAGAGAGGTCCAGACAACTGGTGCTAGAAGTCTCAAAATTACTGAAATGTGGATCACCTGAGTGCAGTGAATGTGTCTCAAGTAAATGTCGTATAAAGACACCTGTGTCTGAAAGGTCCAGTCACTGGTTAATCGGTATTCTTGGCTACCATTACACAATGGAGTGAAAAAGAACACTCCAAGCAACTCAGAGAAAAAGTTCTTGAAAGTATAAGTCAGGGATACAAAAAAATCCAAGGCACTGATCATCCTCCAGAGTTCAGTTAAATCCATCATCAAGAAATGGAAGGAGGCAAAGAGAAAGTCACGGCTGAAGAAAACTCAGATTAAATCTGGACTAGAGTTCACCAGAAGCCATGTGGGAGACTCCATAGTCAAGTGGAAGAATGTTCTTTGGTCTGGCGAGACCAAAATGATCCTTTTGGCCATCAGATAAGATGCTGTTTTAGGTGGACACCAAACACTGCACATCACCACAAACACACCACCCCCACTGTAAAGCACAATGATGGCAGCATCATGCTGTGGGGAGGCTTTGCAGCAGCTAGCTCTTTAATACTAGGTAGGGGGTAAAATGAATGTAATGAAATATAGGAAAATCCTGGATGACTGTCTAACTCAGTCTGAGCTGATTTGTTTCATCAAGACAATGGATTGAAGAATTCAAATGGTTTAAAGACAATAAGTTGATGTTCTGTAGATTTTTTCACTTTGACATCAGAGTTTTTTTTGTTTTTTGGACCATGACTGATTTATAAAATCAATGAAAGGGTAAAATATCCAAGGGGGTAAATTCTTCTCCTAGGCACTGTAATCACCATAATACCTTTAAAATAAACATCTATGGAACTCTAATTGTCTGTGAGTACCACTGTGACAGTTGTTAAAAGTCCTGCATTTTTTTGAATAAAACTTTGAAAAATATACAAATTTGTAAAAGGGATTTTTTTTTTAATGTTTTATTTTGATTCACCGTACCAGTTACCTTACAGCTGATTTACATCTGCAGTCCTTTGACAGGTCACAATACTCTAAAGTTGATGTTTGTAAAGAATTCTACCTGTATCTGTGTTGGCATCAGTGTAACTTAAGAGTGCACTCAAGGTCATCATATTGTTGACTAACCTGTCAGTTCAGCTTTTAAACTTTGGGTTAACAACCTCTGGTGGAACTCTGGACTGACACTAGAAGAAAAAAAATCCAAATATCATAACACACTCTTAAAGAAAACAATGCACTGTTGAAGTAAAGAACATTTATTGCATACAGTATTGCAAATCTCCTTGAACACACTTTATTTTACAACATCCCACAATAAGCAAAGCTCACACATGACAATATGTCGGGAGCCTACCATCAACATTTCTTAATTTACAAGATGACCACTATCTATCTATTATTCTTCAGAGGGCTAATCATAGCGAGGCTGATGCTGAACACACAACAGCTTTAGACACAAGAAGAGGGCCTTCATACTTTTTAGTAAAAAGCTGCTTTTTACACCTAAATCAATAAAACATGAACTGACAGGGGCCAGTCATAAATCCAAAGCAACAGACTGGACCCAAGTCACACATAGGTATTATTTCATGAACTGAGAAAAGACCGCAAATATTAAGGTAAAAATTTACAGTCATTAATGCATCTGATCTGTGCCAGGGGAGGCTTGAATGCAGCTACAGTTGGAATTTAATGAGGCAGCATCATTATACACTCTAAACTATAAGTACTTGTGACGTAAGCTAAATGATGGAGGTCGACAAAAAGGTTATAAAATTTGATCCCTGCGTGCAAAGAAAACATCACAAACCTTACAAACCAGTGGGGTTTCTAAATTGCCTTAATTGTTTGATATTTCAAAACTGGAATCTGACATTCAAAATAAACCGATTCTAAAGAATTTATAAAGCATCAATTAAAAACATGACAAACAAAGCCTCCTCTTTCCATCAAACTCCTCAAAAACCATTTAAAACTCTGAGCCCTCAAAGCATTCTTATCATATTAGAAATGATTAAACGTAGTAAATAAACCTAAACCCCTATATACAAGCTTGCATAAGATACATATTGTAAAGTGCTTTGAGTTACAAAACTTTTAAAACAGCAACCTCACTATTGTAGCGATACTGTGACCAAAAATATGGCACAAAAGAAGCATAATATTTTGTAACACCATATTCTCAGCTAAAGGAAAATCCTTTAAAAACAGGAAATGGAAGAGAATTCAACTACCAATGTTCATTTTTCTAAAGAACATTTTACACTTAAGTTTCAATCAGTCGATTTTTGCTACAGTGGCAGAAATGTCAATAATAGTGACTGAATGGAAGGAAGCAAAGACAAAGTTTGTCCTTTCTTATTAGACCCTATTTGACAGTTTGAGGCACTGAAATTTTAAATTAGCTTTAAAAATTAAACAAATACTAAACTATACAAAAACTTCAGTACAAATGGTGTGGTACTTTCATGAAGCTTTAAAAGACCCAATCTTTAAAATAAATCCTTACATAATCTTGTTATATTTCAAAAAGGGAATTTACAAAACATTGCAGCCCAAATAATTATTTTGTATCATAACTGACCTGACTCAAATAATTTAGGGCTTTCCGGGCTCCTCTTAGACACAAGTAAAATACTTTCACTCATATAAAATCTTTCTTTCTTTACAGCTGTTTTTAACTATTTGTAAAGTAGGAAGGAAAAATATCCGATCTGACATCTGATCCAGAAAGCCATAACTTACAGTACTGAATCAGGTATTTGTATGGATTTTCACTTCAGCTGAACACAGTGTATGTAATCTTTACAAGTGTGAGGGTATTGGTCGGATCAGTCAAAAAAAAAAAAAAAAAAAAAACTCAGATGAGCTGATTTTGAACCCTATGGGATCAGAAAGCACATAAACCTCTTCACAGGAAGAAAATTCAGACACAGTAGTCTGGCAGCAGCTTAGAGGTTTATATTTTAGCCCTCTGCTGCCACCTACTGTTGATTCATGATTCAGGGAACTTTTCAGGAGAGCTGGGATCCAACTGAACAATTCATTATTGTAAAAAGTGCAGTTTGATTTTTGAGCATGTGGCATGGGTTTATTGCGCTGGTGTTTCATCTGTGTTCAATCGCACTAAAAAGAAAAAATTGCCTCATGGAGACTTTGAGAACATCCATCCAAGACTCTGTTCAGGTTGATAATGAACCCAATGTCCTTGTTTTTAATCATTCTTGAGTTGATACGCTCAGAAGTCTTGCATCAGCTTTTCAAGCATTGAATCAAGAAAGTATTGTTCTCCTACAATTTGTTGTTTTGTAAGTCTGCTAATGTCCTTAGTTGGCGACACGCTGAGGAACCTCAGGAATGAGAGAAGAAAAGAAGGACTTGAAGAAAACCCAGGCTGTCCACATGGCTGACACCCTGTGAGGAGGCACTAAAACTGCTGTCATCGTTTCTTGTCCGTCTAATGCGGGAGCGGCTTCCTCAGGTTGTCCGTCAGCAGGTTCATCAGCCTGTTCAGAGAGGGTGACAGAGAATAAATCATTATTGAACACACGCTAGAGGGCTCCCAATTAAAATATGTTAAATATGGCTGGGAATTATGGGTGGATTTCTGTCTAAATACTGGTGACTTGATCTGAACTGTTGGATGAGAACATAATGGCATAGTGCACTCTGTAAAAAGAGAATGACATTCATGCTCAAAGAGGTACCAAGAGTTGGAAGAAGATTCACTGCAGCTCTGCATCCCATCTGTCAATATGACCTAAATGTCAACTATGGTAACACTTCTGGTTTTCCAAAAAAAAGACTGATCTGTTTGTTCCAATGATAAGATTATGCAGTTTTCCTCACAATTCTTCAACACCTAATTGATTCAGGGGAAGGCATTTAGTTTTTGAAGTCCCTTGCAAAATTGTACTGCTCTTTCTTTACTTTATTTTATTTAAATTCATGCATGTGTCCTGTCCAAGGTAGGCAGCAGCACAATTAACAAAGACTCAGACATAAAATGTGAGCAGTTACAACCACAGAAAAACAAATCCTGGGTCACAGAGCAGAAAGTAATCAGTCAAAATATCTAAAACCTGATAAATCTTCCTCAGATGTCATCAAAAAAGGTTTAAAGAGGCCAGCTCCTCAAGACACAAGGTCTCCTGTAGCAGACTGCAGGAGCAGCATAACTGAAACCCTTTTCACTCATTTAAAGACGGAGGTGAATCTTGTGACAAGTCTTGGGTTTCCTGCCAAACTTTGTTTGTGAAGCCATAAATACACATTGTGCTAGTTTTGGTATACGTGTGATATTTATGCATTTGAGATCTTCCTCTTGCACTCTGCCTCCATCTCTGACTTTTCTCTGTATTTTTCTTTGTACCTGTATGTCGGTTAAGGACATAACATCATGTTGACTGCAATGAAAAGACACATCCATGAAAAATAAAGGTTCTTCTCAGGCTTTTAAAACTGTTAAAATATCCCAAGTAACATTTGTGTAGTCATTCTGAATTAATTTAGACATTTCAGTACAAAAATCTACATAGTGTGCAATTAAACAGATGAGTTATAGCACTGTTTGGAAATGCTCCTTCTCGTCTACCTTCATTGCAGAATTAAATCCTGAAAAGAGTCTTCACTTTTTCCACACACCCTGCTGCATTAAAAATAAAGACTACCTTCCTTATACATGTATATGTTTAGTCAAAATCAGACTGTGGTATTAACAAAGAACAGTCTTTTATCGACTGACATAAGAGACAAAAGATTTATTCTTACAGGATTTTGGTTCTGGTTCCTGATCTCGTTTTGCTGATTGTGCTGGACCTCGGGGGGCTGCAGGTGGTTTGGTTCTTGGGCTTGTACTCGCCTCCTGAAGGGAAACCAGCCAGCAGTATGTCTAGAGAAGGCAACCAAAAACAGGACAGCAAACACATTTACTGAAAAACTAATTTATGTGGATTTGGAAAAAAAGAAGAGCTCAAACTAAAGTTAAAAAAAAACCATCTTCTTATTTACATACCCAGCAGACAGAGCAATACTGGCTTAGTTGGAATTTAGGTGTTTTAACTCATGGATGAAGTGGAATATTTTATCAGTTTTGTTTTTCTGACCCCCATTCAAAGCAAAAAATCTGGCACTCAAGCTGCTAAATGCAAAATGTGTTCCACAGAGAGCCACTGACCTCACCACCTGCCAACAGAAAGTGTGTAGGTGGGGAATTCTCTTTTCTTTGGACAGGTGCCTGATGCAGGAATATGATTTGAGATGGAGAAACAGCATCAGAGAGTTTGGGTTACAAAAAGACTAGCTAACGCACTACAGCAAAGGTTTTCAAACTTTTTTTGCCCAAGGCACACCATATTAATGTCCTTGCAAAATAGCCTCTTTAGCATGTGCAGCAAGTAGCAACATGTCCCAGTCCCAACTGCATGCAATGTGAGCAAGTGCCAGCTACCATCAGTTTGATTACAGAGTTTCCTTCTGTAGCATCCTGACATTCTGCAAGTAATGCACTGCAGCTCCCCAGCTTTATCCCCAGTCACCCTGTTCCTATTTTCTCTCTGTCACTCCTATTAAGATGGAAAAGTAACAAGGGAGGAGGTTGCACAAAGGATGACAAGACACTAGGAGCGTCCCACCAGAGGATATTCTTAATTTTCTTCCACTTTTCTCACTCCCGAAACTTGTTAGCTTGTTTTACAAAGAGGAGTGTGTTGCATGGATATTCTCCATACCGGTTTATGAATTTTTATGGTCTGACTTGTGCTAAAACGGAGAGAAAACTATGTGGCTCACAGCTGTTAGAGGCACCATACCTCTGATTTTCTAAGTAAAAGCATGAGATGTCATATTTTTACGTGTAAATTTACATTTGCATATTTCACAGATAACAGATGGACAGTGATGCAATACTATATGATGCAAAGCAAGGTGTAACACTTGCATGCAGTAAGGACATTGGTTATAGTCTCTTTAGTTTTTGCATAGTTGTAGTACTTATGTAAAGTCAGACGAATTTTCAAGGCACACCTAGACTTGTTTCAAGGCACACCAGTGTGCCACGGCACACCGTTTGAGAACCACTGCACTACAGGATGCGAATAGCATAATAATAACAATTATTACTATTATTAATATGATTAATATTATTATTATTATCCTTATTACGCTCTTTTGGTTTGTCATGGAAAGAACAATCATTCAACTGTTATGTGATACATTTTAAATAAAATCTTGTTAGAACAGTAACATTATTAAAGGACTGGTTACAGTATGAGTTTTATAGTAATGTTTATTTTGTTACTTTAAAAAAGGGCCACCTTAGGTACACTCTATGTCAGCATGCCTTAATCTGTTCTAACATACTTTAGTTCCCATTTGCATTATTTAATTTAGTGACTGGTCTTTTCAGGTTTACTTTGTTTGCCATTTATTCTCCTTAAACTTTCATACCCTGTTGTGATGAAACTATGACAAGAACTCTGTGGTTTGGTTCCCTGTTGAATGATTAAAAAAAGGATAAAGGAAATGACCAAGAACAGAAAAAGAAGATAGAAAATCTTTGATAATATCAACATAAACTTTCTGTCCAACTGTTGCTGATGAGTAATCACTACTAAAACATTTATCGCCTGTCATCATTCACACATGTTATAGGTGATGAATGTGCTTCGACACAAACATTCTTATTTTACCTAAACAGCTCTACAATTTAAACCCAGGATTTTTTCTAAGATTGAGAAATTTTATTAGCCTGTCTTTAGTATTTGTATGTGAGTCATAGTTAAGGGTTATGTAACAGGAAACAGTATGAGATCGGGACGTGTTAGGTAAATGAACAACGTGGCCTTAGCTGATGATAACAAAGCTGATGTGGAACTTGAACCAATAACATCAACACATGTCAAACTCAGCTGTGACTTCTCAAGAAAGATAAGTTAGAGTTTCACTGGGTGTAATAGGAAATAATTAACATGACTCACACAAACACAACTCTAGCACAGATTCAGCCAGAAAAAATATTAAATAGATGGAAAATGTCTTCAAACCAATCAAATAAAACGTTTAATACACTTCATGATTTAATGAAAGTGATGTTCATCTTTTTGAATTTACCATTTGAATATTAGTCATCTGATCATTTGAATTAAAAAAAATATCTTAAGGAAGTGAGTAACCACACACATCCTGCTTCAGCAGGCAGATGGAAAGTTAGACAGATAAGCAAACATAGTTGATTTATTTTTAAAAACATATGCGCTGGGGGTGTTTTCATACTATAGTTTTAAAACTGTTGCTTGGCGTTTTATCAGATATTTCCATCCATGATGAGTTCCTTTAAAGTCATTAAAAATCAAATCATAAGAGAACAAAACAGTCAGAAGTTCAAAGCTACACTCAACAGACACAAGGATTCGGGACCCATCAGCTCTGAAAATCTGTCATCACATCTCGTGTAGTGTGTCATAGTGAATAATTAAGGACATGTCTGAGACACTTTACGACCTCCCGGCAAAAAGTCTTGCATGCTTGATTTTTGTCCTGCCTACCTATGAACTGTTCAGTGAAGCTGACCAGTAGGAGTACAGGTACTCTGCATGTGCAGCAGCCTCAAATGTAAACAAACCAAATGGCAATGTGTTCAAAGAAAAGTGTTAAAGTTGATGCTGTGACATGACAGTGAGACTGAAGAAAAGTTTGTTGAGCACTGATGAAAACATCCCTGCCTTTATGGTGTGTCATCAAGGGGAGTGATAAAGAGAGAAATGTTCAAACTAATCATATAAAAGGAATAGCAACCAGTGAATAGCAACCAATAGCTTGAAATAGCAACCAGTCAGTAACTGTGGTTAGCATTAGCATCAAGCTAGCATATAATTCATAGGGCTGTCAAAGTTAATGATCACAATTAAAAAATGTAATCTCTTGACAGAGACATTCTTGGAGAGACAAACAAATCCAGTGTAGCACTGTACAGTACGTGTGTTTACAGTTTTCTCTCAGGGTGTCATCACATTGGTCACAATGACTGACCGTGTCCCTGCATGTAGTCTTTCATAACTTCTGGTCAAGTCACAGCATGACTTTAAGGCTCTGTGATTGGCTCTACACTCCAGTCCATTAAATTGAAATCTACCACTTGTATGGCATATCTTGTACATCTATTACATACATACCTCTCTTCTTTTTAGTTTTGTTCTCTGGCTTTTTCAAATTTTCACTGTCTTTTACTTAGGACTGTACATCTTTTTGCTCTATTGCGTATAGTGTATGTGATAAGTCATAAACATTTAAAACATTTACAACCCAAATAAAGGAATAATCCATAAAGACAAGACAAAATCTAGATCTCGTAAAACTAGAAGGTGTGAAATACAGACAATTTAAGGATTTTTTTCTTTATAACTAATTTCAACAATCATTAAAAGGATAACCTCTTTGTTGCATGATAACATTGTGCCAAAGACAGATACTTTCTGGAAGAAAAAAAATTGAATTTGGCCGATTTTCACCTAAAATTTGCTACTGTGAGCTACAGTCCTCGTCCGTCGCACAGTATAACTTAGTTTCCATGCCTCTACTCTGTCTACTCTCTCCTTGAAGAGACAACGCAGACTGACAACTCTTGTGACTAAAATATTAGCTATCAGGCCAGATGATTAGCCAGGTACTCTACAACCCAACTTCAAATATACTGAAATACACCCTGTAACTCTTTGCAGATTATCATTTTCAATTTACTAATTCTGACCCTTCTGCTCCTTGAAGTCAGACTTAAATAAACTCGATTGATTTAACCTAAATTTCTCATCATAACATCTATTCCACCAGGCTACCAAAGCATGTAGCTGTCTGCAAGCTGTTCTGTTTTTCATCTTTTGTAATTCAACCATGTCTGACGACATCAGCTGATACTGTTTTATACAGAGGTATAATAATGTTGGACAGTTATCCCAGCTGGCCACATACACAAGCTTTTTCCTTTGGGCACAACTACTACACTGAGCTCAGCAGCTTTGGTTTAACAGGTTTTCAAAGGTAAATATTCTGAATACTGTGCTGTAAGTAAACACCATCAGCCACTTTGTTTATACAGTGCCACGCAGGAGTGAAAGATGCATATCCGCCAGGCTCCTGTTCTTGACATTTTCTCAAAATGACCAGTTAAACCCATTGAGTGTTTACTATCCAAATCTCTTAAAGCAAATCCAAGTAGCAGGACTTCTGAGACTGTGAGAGAGGCCAAAAGTTCAACTGCAATGTTGAGGAATGTAAATTGTCAAACTCACGACTGTAAATGATGCTGTTGAGTCAGATTTGTGGGTTGAATTTGTAAACGTAACAGTATATATTTGTTACATTTGGTGAGTAGAAAGCAAAAGATTGGACTCACAGGTACATAATGATGAGGGTGCTCATCACCAGCAGGAAGCGACTCAAGTTGGAGTTGAAGTAAACGATCATGAGAAGAACACCAAATCTTGCAGCTGTGTACAACCAGTCCAGCCAATCTCGCTCCATATCCTCCTCGTCTTCCATTACAGGTCCACCCTGTGCGTTCATCCGCATGTTCTGGTTGGCCTCTCCTGGGTTGATGAAACCTCCGTCTTGCACTGGGTTCTGATTGGCTTGCAGGTTGTCAATGGGGTTTTGATTGTCTAAGGGGGCTGCTACTGGTACATGGTGGGCTTGAACAGGAGGGTACTGGCCGATTGTTGCAGCTGGTGCAGAAGGGATGGTGCCTGCTGCCACCAATGCAGCTTGGCTGTGGTAGAAAATGAGACATCACAAGTATTACAATCAGCCACATGGAGTCATCCAAGGTATTTCCAGACATCCAGGACATACATACACCTTAAAAAAGCTATATAAATCAATTACTTTTAAAGTACTCACTATTGCATGTAATACTGTCTAGCATAGACATGCTGCAGCCACAGAAGCTGTTGAGGGCTATACAGGGAGTAGGTAGGAAATGCTGGTTGGGTCATCTGTGGCGATCCAGCCCTGCAGGGAAAGATGGCACACTGTTAACAAGGGAAACTAGAAGGGCTAAGGAATGGGACATTTTGCAAAAACTTCTCTCTTTTGTGTAAATTGCATTAGTGTTCCATTTGGAACAAGCATTATCACGTCCCAAAGGCAAACAGTAATGCAACAACACTGACAGCAAGGGTTTGAAAATGAAATACACCGGCTGCTAGGCATTCCTTATAACAGATACAAACATAAAAACCCTCAAATTAAAAGGCAACATAACTTTGTATTCTGCCACAAACTGAAGAGAAGATTCTTCAAAATATAAGCCCCTTGAAATAAGGATAAATTAAAAAAACAAATACTGAAAGAAGTGTCAGTATCAAGCTGTTTCTTCATGAAATTCCTGAAAAAATCTGAAAATCAGGTCCTAAAATTGTCCACTTACAGCAGGTTCTCTGAACAAGACCTGCCCTGTTTAACTTTAAGTTCATGAGAACATTACATAGACTTTCTACTTAGAAGCGGGCTTAATTTAGGGCTGCTGTGATTTCATTAATGGGACTTGTAAAACTTCAGCAGTGACAGGCATTCCCCTGAAAGGAGCTGAGGGCAGCAACGCTGAAATTCTATCATTTACTGCATTAAATTTGACTTTATTTGCTTGCCATTGCAATGACAGGAAAACAAACAAATATTCATAGAGAACAACCTTACAATCTGAAGCCTGTAATGCCATGGCTCAAGAGTTTTTAGCAGGAATTTTCCTCTTTTCAAGGCTTACATTGCAGCAGCCGGCCAGGTAGGAGTTCCAGGGGAATGTGTATGTGCTGGAGCAGCAGGTGATGTTGGAGCCGTCTGCCTTCTCTGTCTCAGTTCTGGTGTGATGGGAGTCTGGCCTGTGGAGAGGGGGCTACTAGGAGTGGGAGAACCAGATGCTGCCATGAGCCTGGGACTGGAGGGATGTGGCTGTTCCGTCACTCTGGTCTGCAAAACAACAAGAGTTTGAAATTCTCAGCACTATGGCACACTACACCTACTGTTAAAAGACCAGTCTGTAAATGTAGGTGCTGTTATCACAGATGTACAACCACCTGGATTTTTTTTAAATATCTGTTGATGCATTGCTCCTGAAAGTGTTGTGAGACTTTAGTGTGTTATCTTTAGTTGTACTTTTAATCTCAGAGCCATAGCTGAGCTGTTGAGGGTGACAGCTGAAGTGAAACAGTTCTGGTCTATAGTGATATGCAAATGAGGAAGGAGGTGAAGAGGTGCACCTGTTAGTCTCTAAACCTGCTGCCTTTGAGCTTGACGTGTCACAGGAGATGGAAAAATCCCTCAAGATAATTGCTCTGTTTGAACTGACAAAACTAGTAAAATATATAATTAAATGTAAAACCGCAAGTGTTGGCTGCTTATATAAAGTAAGTATTCAGATTAAAGATTTTTCCCCCTGAGGGAAATAAATTTTTTGAAAGACTAAAGGCAAAAAAATGGGAATTGAAGCACATAAGTTCATTAAAATCCTAAAGGGAATGTTGGAAATGATTACATGTATTTTTTCTTCCCCAATACATTTTAACTGTAGGACTTTTTACATGGACACTGTTATGTCCATCTGCTTTTACAGCATGCAGAGGGCACAACTCTACTGGCTTAAGACTAGTGATGGGATTTGCCACGCTGGAGCTGCAAAAGCGCATATCGAGGCCTCTCTCGATGACATATGTGATGACTTCTGAAGCCTTGCTGGCCCATCGTACCAAGTGACTGGTTCAGGAAGTGTTCGAGATTTGGCGCAAAAGAAATGAATAAAAAGCGTTTCAACACATAACATAAGCACATTCAAATAAAAAAATAGACCATTCAAATTAATACTGCCCATGTAAGAAGTTTACATGTCATACACTTTCGTCCACTAGGTGGTTAAGAAGAGCAAATGAAGCTTCACACAAAGCTGCATTCTAAGATTAGAGCCGCTAAACACATTAAAGATTTTTTTTTAATTGAAATTATTTTATTTCTCACACACCATCTTTTCTTTCTTATTCCTCCTGAGAAGAGACTGTCACTTGACATATGAGTATCAGTACATCTTAACCAGGAACTCCTTTTTGGCACGTTCTTTATTTAACAAATTAGGCCTAAAGTACATAATTTACAGGAATCTGTCGTCACTTTTAGCACATCTTCAAACACAGGAAGCAGGTAGCTACTGCTGGACAGAGACACACACTCTTATGGTTTTTATGACAAGCATGCACGCATTAGAAACCAGACTTGCTCATGACAAGTCTGGTATTGCCACATCACAGCCAAACCATACAGTCTACCACAACCTGATCGCTAACCAGGTGGTAAAAGCAATTTTTTTTTTCACTTAAAAATGACTATGTGGCACATAAAACAAAAGCTGCTGGAAAAATAACAGTCTTATATAAGTTTACATAAATTGATAATTACCTTAGGTCTTGCTCCTAGTGGTGTTTGTTGTGAATTCTGGAGAGGACACACCAGATGGATGGTGGGACTAGCATCGGTCTGACAAAAGGAAGATAAGTGCTTGATTACAAAATGATACACAGGACATTAATGTTTTTCTTTCACTCAAATCAACACCAGCATGACAATGACAACAGAGCAGTGTGGTGAGAAAATAGAGATGGCATGCCAGCCATTCTCCTGACAAATACCAGGTCAGGCTGACATTCAAATGTTTCCACAGTTTATCTAATCATTATTTCACACCATGCCAACACTGAAACTATATATTTAAGTTAAAGTCTTCAAAGTCCCATGTATACAGGGTCACTATGGAGAATGTTATGTGGTTTATTTTCTGCCATATGAACAGAGATTAATGGAATACGTGGTGAGATTTACTTCCATTTAGGAGAACATAAATGAAACTCATGAAATACTATACTGTCCTAGTTTTGGAAAGCATTGTTACAAATCAAGGCCAGGAAAATCCAGGTGAGTCTACTATAACAAATCAGACAAAGGTTGTTTGGAGGAAAGTAGGTTAGTTAAAACCTCTCCATCTAGTTTGTCGACAGTAGCATTAGGTCTTTAATTAACTTGTAGAATCATTTCAGGTTTTTGAGGTTGTCAGTTTTCACTGGAGTGCAATTCCAAGGAAAAGATCTAAAGGAGAATGCCAAAGTTCTGTTTGCAACCAATACATACCTGTCTGAAGAGATCTTTAATGTGAAGATAGTCAGGCAGAAGTTTACCACCATAGATCAGTCTCTGGTCAACCATAGCCTGCAGAAATCAAACAAGTACATTCTGATTGAAAAACTTGTACACTGAAGTATATGTTAAATAAGAAACAAACCTGCATCGCTGCTTGATTGTACCATTTCTGCAATGGGTAAAGACAGCAGTTGACAAGAACAGGCAAGAAAGGAGCAAAGAATAAAGTTGAGACAAAATGTGTATTCAAAAAAAGACAAGGAAAGCTTTTTTTATAGCTAGCATAAAACAGCCATATTTGGGGAAGTTGACATGACAGAGATAAAAGAGAAAAAATAATATAATTTTAATTTAATTAGTTTTTAAGAGTTTTGTTCCAACTGGGGCTGCACCCCCCACCTACTGGATCTGTCCCTGAGCAGAGCATACTGGTGCATGCTGGAATTGGTCTCCACTAAACAGACTCAACATTTCTGAGCAGAGAAGAGCGGAGTGCAGTGGCACTTCTGGCACATGCTAGAGACAGACTGCAGTGCTGCTGAATTGCAAAGATGGCGCAAGAGGAAGCAATCTGCTCAGAGTGCATGGCACTTACAGAATACCGTAGAGATGTAAGGATAGACCATGAATCAACTGAAAATTGATACAGATAAAGGGGGATTCAAATCGATACAGCCCAGCTTTGAACAGAAGGTGGCACTGCCTGCCTTTAACTCTGCTTAATCACAAACTCTTCTTCAACTGACCTGAGAGCAACAGGTAAACAAAACAGTCATGTCAGGAGCAGATGAAAACTTAGCAGAAGTGGACTCTTTTGTTGATGTTGATACAAAACTTTCCCATCTGCCAATATAGATCAATTACCATTTATGTTATTATCTCAAGAAAGTGATATTAATAAGATATTCTGATGACACTGTGCATCCCTAAGTTAAATGGATGAAGTAAAGATTTTAAATGCCACATTTGTCATGTGTTTTGGGTATATATTTTAAACATGTTGAAAGGACTTGTGTTCTGCTATATCCTGTACTTTTGATGTACATGTGAAAAACCTGTGACTGAGCCTTTTCATAGGTGAAGAGCTTATTTTTCAAAGAGCTGATATTCTCGATAAGTAATTATTAACTTTATTTTGGCACTGGGCTTGCCACTTGGACCAGGATATTGCGTGTACAGTCTACCAACTGCTGCCATCTCTACCTCAGTTTTACAAATTCAAATACAGCCCAACCCAATCTCAATGAAGCATACATCCTGACTGGATAGAAAATACAGTCTTCAAAGATGGATTAACTTGGTAGACGCACTTTTATAATCTTAAGCTTGTTGTCTGTAAACGAAACATCCAAGTGTATTGTTAGGAATGATTCTGCCACTTGATCAAAATTTCAATACTGTTTATTGATGCTGTAGTTTTTTTTTTTTATAGTGTTGGAGGTGATCATATCTTTAAAAGTATTATGTTGTGCTTCATGGATCTTGTTCAGTATGAGTAATGTTGATTGTGCTGAATATCTGCTACACTGTTGACATGTGGATTATTGTTAACTTAATTGCATCTGTTTATTTCTTTATTTCACTGTTGAGGCACATAAATGTGTGCAGCAGTTAGATTTTGAGACAAGTTGATCTTTTAATTCCACATATAGGGGATGAAGATGCATAAAAGACGCACCAAATAAATAGAGGGTGTTGTAACAGGGTCATTATGATCACAAAGGATTAATAAACGTGAATTCAACGCTTTACAAACCTGGTATTCTAGCCCCACACGTGGAAAAATACATTCAATGTAACATTTACGTCACAGGTATAGATTTGACTCAACAGCCTTGTGAATGAGGTTTTACGACAAATTCATAATGGTGGACATCTGGGATTCCTATACGCTATCCATCTGTCTGTTCACTACATGACGAGGAGCTAGGGCCCAATGAACTCCTTCAAAAGTTCATCATATTAGGAATCGTATAAATGCACATTTAAGGTGTGAATTGAAAAAGCAAAACAATGACAGCAGAAGTCGCTGACAGCTGCTAACTCTCAGCAGCTCCCTTGCATCAGTCAGCTGGCTCACGTCATGACATTCCAGGACATAGCCCCGAGCTAACTACTCTCGCTAACATTAGCCAGCTAACTTACCCACCCCTCAATAACTCACCGGCTTGGTTGGGTAAACGGTCGACAAATGCGTTTTAAGATCCCCTACAGTCCAGTCCAAATAGACGCCCTCGACAGTTTGGTCCTCCTGAGCCTGACTGGGCGTTTTGATGAAAATAGTAATCGTCTTTTGTTGTGTATCTCTCGTATCCATTTTACTCCAGCTTCCTCTAATGGCTCGCGCTTCTCGTAAAACCGTTTTCTTAATAGGTCCAGCTGTTGAAAGAAAAGTATTTGTTGTTTCTTTTTTTCAGGAAGTAATTTCAATACAAGCTCTCTTGAAAAAAAGACAAACTCGTGGGGCTTTGTCGAAGCTAGAAATGCCTTCCTTCTAGCTGTCATACGGGACTTTAACGAGGGGACTGTTGTTTCCAAACACACTGTGGCCGCTCGTCATTGGTTACCGTCTGCTCGTGGCTCAGACGTGGAGGCTTGGCGAATCGTCGACCTTAAGGCATGCGCAATAACGTATTATGCTTCCAAAGATCGTTTATTTCAAACAAGTGTGTGTCTCACTAGCGTGATTCGGTTTGTAAGATTTCGTCAAAATTTTTAACACATCTTTTACCTCGCTGAAACAAATACCAAGCACACCAAGGATTTGCCAAATGGAAGTACCGTAAATTCGTTGAATTATCGCAAATGGCTAATTTTCCCTCTACTGTTATAGTTAATATCCATTTATCCAATTAATCTTTCCATTTGTTTCTTAAAATTCTGACATGCAAATGGAAAACGCCCTTAGTATTCATTCCTAAACTTTCTAGGCTATTTTGTGGTCTGCCACCATTGTAAAATATGGTGAAAGGATGTTGAAATAGGCTAATTAACGAAACCAGTCAGACAGGTTTGTCTAGGCTAGTCAGCACCTTCTCACTCAGTGTTTAATTGGTGGGTACATCTTGTACAGTAACATCTTACATAACAGGGACACTTTTCACTTTTCAAAACCTACAAATATAACCTGTTTCAATTTTACAAATAACGTACCTCCACGTTGTTACAAAGCCTGCCCAAACTTAATGTATGTCATTGAAGTCACACTGATAGTGGTGAGGTTATTGACGATAGCTTCAGGTGCAAACATTTTGCATAGGCCTCTTTGTATTTGTGTAGGAGCCGGGACATGAAGTAGTTCAAGACAAGTCCTAGATGAATCCTGTTTTTTAAATCCTAAAAGTTTATGCATCCTTTCTACAAGATGGAGGGTTTTATTGAAGAACCAAATTAATTAGGCAAACATTTTCAAAACTCATCAGAACACATTGTTATTGGGGTTTGCATTCACAAAGCAACAACATTTTTATTACCTACACAAAACATACAGCTTATAGATGTTTCAGTGTAAAGTGTAAATATGTCTGAGAAAACATGGCATAAAAATGTAGAAAAACGTAAATAAACCTAACAGATCAATTTAAAATGTTTTACTGCAGTGAGTCTCATGGAATAAGCCTACAAAAAAGTAGTGATAGCTCCTGAAGCCAGGTATAGCTGGCTTTAGCAAAAATGAGCAAATGAGCCTGCTGGAAGTCAGTATGTGAAAAAACATGACTATCCACAGCAAAGTTGAAAACGAAGTAACTCGCAGTTACTTTGCGCTATGATATGATTTTTTTCTTCTCTACAAAAAACTCAGCCTTTATATCCCTGACAAACTCTGCTGCTGATGGGGCTTTGAAAGCCCCATGGACTTTACTGACAGTCAAAGGCAGCTGCACCTTAAATTAAACACAAGAAAAATGAACTTTTACGTGATACTAGGATTTTTCGAAATGCAGTAGTATCCTTCAGTTCTGTAACTGGAAATGAAAAGGCTAGTATCTATGTGAAGTTTACTCTCAGTTGTAGAAGTATATTGTACAAATGACAAGAATATAAGGAGGCAAATTAGTAATTTACCAGAATAAATTATGTTACTGCCAAATCTCTCCATAGTTTTACAATAGGCCTCACTGTTTTTCCTGAGAAGTGTCTGTGGCTGTTAAAAAAAAGTCAACCTTTCCACTCTTCAAAGTGTTATCAGAGTTTTGATTGTTATCCTGTTTTTATCTTATTTAGAAAATTATATTCATGGAAAATAAGAAAATGCATTTTTTAACAGATTTTTTTATGATCATGACAGTGTTATTGTGTTTTATACAGAAACAACAATAAAGAATTGTCAGAAATTTGAATAAGACTCATATATTACCTGATATTGTTGTTGTTTAACAAAAAAAGTAAATAATGTTTTGCTTAACTGTTCAGTTTTTATACATATCATTTTTAGGAGTTTGGCATAAGAAGCTGTAGCCTTGTGTTTTGCTTTATTCTGGTTTTCAATCAGGATACTTTAGGAGGAATGTTTCTGTTTTTCTGTTGTTATTGTTTTTTTTAAATAAACCACACCAGGTATTTACAATACGTTCCTCATTCAATTTGTTCATAGCCAGTTTTTCTGTTCTTCTGTTTTTCTGTCAACAATGATACATCAATATAAAATAGTAATAGTGTACATATGTATGTGGAGTGTAAACTAGCTGAATAGATATGTAAAAAAAATGTATGATGGAGCCATTCTGGAATCTTAGCTGCCCCATCCAGTGCACTTTGTCATCACTTCAGAGGAAAGTTAATTTTCTCTGAAATTTTACTCCTTAAAATTAGTTTGACATTTTTTATTATGTGTTTTTTTTTTTACTTACCACAATGTTCAAAGATATGAGGATGCAATTGGGCATACTAGGTACAGCCAAGACTTCACGAGGGGGTCTGGGGGTTTTCCCCCTGGATTTTTTATTTAAAAAAGCTTTATTTTGCTAATACTTTATGCCACTGGGCACTTTAATTATGATAAAAGAAATCCCTTAATATTTGGAATGTGTATTCTGTGCATTTATTTTTTACAATTAGTTCAATTTAATACTTTAATACTGTTATGCTACACTATTAAACTTCAATAAACTGTCAGTGTCTGATTTTCATTTCTTCCTTTCTTTATTATAACATTACTCTCTCCCTCTCTCTCTTTCCTTTACCACATCCTGTTGTCTAAATAATGTATCCTTTCTCCTGGTAATTGCAAGTCATATTATTCAAAAGATCAAATTTTGTTGTAATATCTGTTTTTCTACTGATTTCTCCTTCATTTCATACAAAGACCTGTTATAAATCATATATTTCAACATAGATCTAGTTTAGTACAACATCCTGGAATGTAGAGAGATCAATAGGAATTTTAAAGGAAGAAATTTGAATAACATACTCTATTCTGATACTATTTCATGCTTTGCTGACACCTTATTTAGATCCAAATACATGACATTTGAATGCAGTTTCTATCATAAAACATTTGAACTAATGCACAGAGTTGTAGAAGAAATATGGATTTTTATTAACAAGCATTTTCAGCATCATTGCATCATTAGGCCTATGTATGTATAAAAGACTACAAATCAAGAATACAACTACACATGCCTGATGCAGTGGTAGTGCACGTATAGTCCTCGTGCATGTGCAGGGCAAAGTCTATTGGCAAAGAGCACTTAAGTCCTGCATGGGGATTCAAGGGTTTTCCACCAGAGGGCGCTGTTTAGCCACATAAGATTACAGTCTTAAAGCTGCCACATCACCACTATGGAGTTGAGTTGAAGTAACACGAAACTTCAGGATCCTGTAGGAAACTTGTTGCATGGTACTGTTTTTTTGTATGGCTCGTTGGTCTAGGGGTATGATTCTCGCTTAGGGTGCGAGAGGTCCCGGGTTCAAATCCCGGACGAGCCCTCAGTTTTAATTGCTAGGAGCTCCCAAACGTTGGAAAACTGCTTCAAAGTTACTTAACTGAAGCTGGAAACAAAAATCACCCGTAGATTGGATAAGCTAATACTTCTATACTCAGAAAATGTTCACACAGTATTTGAAAATGGTATACAATACAAAATAATATAACAGCAGAGGAACAGAGATGTTCTGTGTTTTTACAGAACTGTTTGATATGGATTCTGCAGACATTTATTGCCTTTCTACTCTTAATCCTCCATAAGTCCAAATGGCATGTCTATGAAAACAAGCATAAGAAACCAATGAAACTGTCATGTTAAAAAATGTTGCTGGCTGAGCAATTCAATTTTCTTTCACTTCAATCAGTTATAAACTAATATCAAACATACAGGGGGTGTACTGTTTTCTTAATATGTAAATATATGTCATTGAAATGTCTTTTTACTGTTATCTAATGCTCTTAATGTTATACATTTTCTGTTTTAAAATCTTTAGAGCATGCTGAATTGCTTTTTGCATGAGAGGTGCTTTAAAAGTGCACTTGCTTTTTTATCAGTGCTGACAGGACACTGCAACATATCCTTGTATGTAAAAAATAGTTTTCCCTATAGCAGCACAGCATGAAATTCATGGAAAAATAGCAATTCATGTGAGTCATTAGTTACTGTAGCTTTAAGAGTAATTATCATCTCTAATCATTAACCTCAAACATCCTCATAAGTAAGGAAAAAACATGATCAATAAAAAAAATCAAAGCCAATCAAGTGTTTTGAATTAGGAGTAATTACTGTCAGTGCAGGAATATAAAGCAACTAAACCAAAACTTTTTTATCTCAATCTACCGCACATCGTCTCCAATTGGTAAGTGCAGGTACGGTTAGATTTCATATTAGGCATGTGCCACACCAAAACGATAAGAAACTACATGGAAATAAAATGCAGTGCTCTCTATATGGAAACAAAAGGAAAAGATTCACAGTTTGTTACTCTGAGAAAAAAGAGAGGACAACAGTTGCAAATATGATGGCAGAGGTGGTGTCAGCAAATACTGTGATATACTGTGATATAGTAATATACTGCTCATATTTAATTTATAAAAGTGGCTATTCTACAAGGAAAGCTTCTGCCTTTTTACGGTGGGGTTGTGTAAGGTACTTATCAAAGTGACATTATTCCCTTTGATAGATGATGGCAGCACAGCCCATGTTTAGAGAGGAAACTTTGAAGCTATTACAGCATTGAAGCTATACTTTGTTGTGCACATGGCTCTACATCCATGCTAAAGATTTCAGTTTAAGCACAAGTTGAATAACCACAGTTTCATGTTCACTAGAAATGTATAACTGAGTGACTATTTCAAATAGCTGTTATAAGATCGGCTGGACAAAATGACACTTTCAGGTTTCAGGCTGAATGCAATGGAAGAGTAAGATTATTGTGGAAAATACGTGACAAAAGAAAAATCCAGTAATACACTGCAGCACACTTGCGTTGCCAATTTTATGCACTGATTTGACTGTAAATGCCTCAAGGCCATGCATAACATAAAGCTAAAAACAGATTAATTCTCATTACAAATCCAGTTGTAAACATAGAATCTTGTTACTGTTGACTCTATAGCTCAGTCTTTGATATTGAAATAACAGACCTCAGGCTGTGGCCCTTGTTAGATCCATGAACAGCAGGACAGGACCTTATGATCCTGGTTATTTCTGTGCTTTTTCTTCATTTTGGGTCACACAAACATGGGTCTGTATGCGTCTGCCTGCCTGCCTGCCTGCCTGACTTACTTTGTGACTATACTTACAGAGCCGTACATACAGCCGTACTATGGGCAGGGTTTAGTTGTACTCAAAGCCGGGGTATCCAATGGCTGCTGCCATGGTAGCTGTTAGCTCAGCTGTAGCTGTAGGAAAGCAGCAGTTTAATCAAACCTGGACCACATTTCTTTTTAAAACAAGAGCATAGAGCCACAATGAAAGCTTGTCTTGGCAAAGAAGATGTTTTTGCACCTCCCCTGACCGGCCTTGGCATCAATTTTATTCAATTTCATACCTTTAAAGAGACTCCAATTTCACTGGTAAACTTTGGACACAGAGAGAAGGTAGAATGTGTGGGTTGCTTGTCAGCAGTCTAGCTTTAGCTTAGCTGTGGAACTACAGTAGCTGAGTTGGTTGAGTTCCTATTTTTTGGGATATCATCATCACTGTGATAGTCTTCAGCATTTGGCCAGCAGCCTCATCACTCCCTAACATGGGATGTTGCTGAAATATGCAAGGACAGGCCTGAGCAGTTTTTCTTTGATTAATTCAGTTTATTAAATTTTCATTTCAACATCATTAAAATCATATATTTAACAAAACTAAATCATGACATTCAATGACATCCTGGCTTTTCATTTTGGCTTTTTAAAAATCTGGGTTCAAAAGTAAATAAATAAGCTATCAAAACACACAACTCTTACTTGGCATCAGTTTGTCTCTTGAGTGTGTGCACAGTTAAATGCATGTGTTTCAGTGTGTGTTGACATCTCCTCAGGACGACCCTGGGCGGTAGCCCTTCAAATAATAGACCCAAGAGCAAGGCTGTCTGTGGCCCTCAGAGCGCTGGCTGGAGACTGTCAGCCTGCCAAACCATGGCCCTGCTGAGCTTTCTGAAGTGACATCGAGGGAGACTGGGATGTTGTAAATCCTTTTGGAGGGGATGGTATCGACTCCTTTGACAATGAAGCAGGGGTTGTCAACCTATAAGCAAGGCACATAAGGCTAAGGTTAAATCATTTTTAACAGTTTAGATAGTCAAGCTAAATAACTGAATCTAAAAACTGTTGGAGCTAAGTTTTAGTTTGAATTTAAAAAAAAGAAGAAAAAAGTCCAACCACAACACTTCAAGTACTTTGACTATTCTGTGCAACATTTCAAGGAGTTTTTTTCCTACTTTTTTCCTGCGTTCCCTGGGTTATCAGTACTGTACCTGGAAAGAGAAAGCAGTGGTCTGTAGGAACACGTTCTTGAAGGGTATAGTGGTTTCGTGACCTGCCCTGATGCTAAATGGACCCTGAGGTTTGGGAGGATGGCAGGCCCCATGTAAGGGAAAGACATATTCCCCACCAATTCCAGAGCACAAGATGAGCTGACCTCTCACTTCTCCCAACTTATAAGGTTCAAAAGAAACCTCCACGCTGGCCTCTGACCCCGCCTGGGCACCTGGAGATGCATCAACAGTCCTATCCACTGTGAAGTCAGGGCAATCGGTCTGAAAGAGGGAGATAAGATTACATATCAAAGTCAATTTATTTCTCCTGGTATTTGGTGAGTTACCAACATGAATCGTTATCTTTTTAAAGAAATATTTGAATGATTGTAGCATTGAATCAGAAGAAAAGTCTGCTTTAAATTATATTTTTCTTCACACAAAACACAGTCCAACAACACAGAAAATATGATGAATGAAACTAAATCTTGTCAGACCACTAACTCTACTGACTGAGCTATAGTAAAGACTGCAAAGGAAACTTGAACATAACGAAGAATTAAAGATGAAGAAACAAAAAGCAGGTTTTCTTCTTCTCATGAAACTAAAGTGGCAAACTTAGTATGTTTAAAGGATGTTATAAGCATTGATGCTGCCAATCTTTAACCATCATTTTGTTCTTAGGGTAATTTCAATATTGTAATTTTTTTCTACTATAAAAATGACAGATCTTAAGTGGCACATTTAGCTCTTTGTATCCATCGATATTTAAAAACATCCACTGAGTAAAACTGTATCTTATCTTATTTTTTAAAGATGCTTTGGTAGTGGTTTCTAAAATAATGGAAAAAGTGACAAAAACATGTTGTGCATTTGAGATTTATTAGTTATGAGGTCCTGCCTAATATTTTCTTACCTTACATGAGTACTTAGTTTTGAAGTAAGAGTAGTTGATGAATTTAACAAGAACAGAGTGGCTGCTCCCCAGAGAGGTGTTGAAGTGGATGGTTTTCTCTGGTGGAGGGGGCAGAGCTCTGAGGACAAGTTCGTAATGGAAGTCACCCAGATCATCATTACTTAGTGTCAGTCTGGCTGTCAACTCATCTGCACGCAGGGGCCTGTACTCAAAGCTCAGAGAACTCTAAAAAAAACAAAGGTGGTGAACACAGAGTATCAATTTAAGTTTGTGGGAACACAGCTATTTTTCAGAACAGGGAAAAAAAAAACAACCTTCCTATTCACCTTGGACTGTCCTGGCACTGTGTGCTGAGTTGGGACACTGATTTCGGGACAGTTACACTCAATGCTGAGGCAGGTAGCTGTAGTCAGAGGATTCTCCACCTCCACAGTGGCTGAGACTGTCCGACGGACAGCTGCCTCCATCTGTATAGTAGATAGTACTCCTGGAGATGTTACCTTGAATGTAACAAGGTAAAACAAGTACTCACCGGTTGTCATGTTACTAAAAGTCACCTGTGGAGAAGATTAAAAGGTATGAGGACACGGCTCAGACATTTGTATCACACCTGCTCAAAGAACTGTGTGTGATCAAACCTTTATAGTGAACTGCCCCTGTCTGTATGAAAAGAAGGACATCTTGTAGTCTCTTTTGGCCAAGGGAGGGACATGTATGTAATCAACACCCTTCAGGGACACTGTTTCATCTGTCTTGTCAGGTTTGAGGATCTCCATCAGCACATGAAATCTGAGCACACAGAAACACTCAAAACTATTACTAATGTGCCCAATAACAAGCCAAGTCAAAATATGTATAGCACATTTGATACAGAGAAAACATGGCGTGCTTCATATTCAGTAACTCAATTTATCTTTATTTGGATAGTGCCAATTCATAATGAACATTATCTCAAGACACTTTACAAAAAGAGCATGACTAGATTGTTGCTAGAATGTTTTAGTAGGAAAAAACCTTGTATAACAGTCTTTCTTACATTAACATTAAAAACAATGAGATCATGAAATAGCAAGGACTCAAACGCAATTTTAGCCGTTGAAGTTAAGCAGCTTTTAGAGTCACATGAACATTTGAAATAAGATGGGGCACAGTTGGTCTGGTGGTTTTAGAGGTGCCCCATGTACGCGGTCGGCCTGGGTTCAAATCTGGCCTGTGGCACTTTCCCACATGTCTCTCCCCAACTCTCTCATCCCTGTTCTGATTCTATCCACTGTCCTCCGCTGTCATTAAAGGCAGAAAAAGCCCAAAAATAAATCTTAAAAGACAAAAAAACAAAAAAACATTTGAAATATGATAACAGATTTAAGGGATAATCTTGACACTTGTAGCAGGTGGAAGCACCAGTAATAAAAGCAAAAAATGTGAATGGTATTAGCAAGAAGAACCATGAATGATTCTAGCATTAACATCAGCAACTATAAGGATACATTCTGCATGCAGGTGATTATTTTAAGGACATTTTTGTTGAATCACAGGGTTTTCCCACTCTTCACAATCACGTTAGGAAAGTTCAAGACTTGATCGTTGAGGAGATCTGACTGTATACACAGACTACAGCAAAAAGCAGTGTATAAGATTATTGAGGAGCCGTCAGCATTAATGCATTAGTCACAATAAATTAAGTTCCATATTTAGTGCAAGCATTTCTTTAAGCACAATAATCTCACGCTCAATTGTTCCTTCCATCAGACTTCGGTTAAGCCGCTGCACCGTCTCCCTGCAGCCACAGTGAAGTAAAATAAGTCCACCACTGCTTCTAAATTTCTCATTTAACTTTAAAAAAACTCAAAGGAAGCACAGTGGACAAGACAAAAGTCATCTGCACCTTGTGTTATCAGATATTTACTTTTTGCTGTTCCCTCATTTCTTTTTCAATACATTAAGTTCATTTTTCTATGGTTAAGTTCATGTCATAATCTTTGATCTAATATTTTCTTTCAAAATTCAAATGGTCTGTATCCAAACAGGAAGTCAGTTATCCTTAGTTTAAGACATAACAAAATCCAAAATGAAAACAAACAGCTTTAAATGCAAAATAACAGGATTTTAAAATAGTCTGATTAGTCTCGATCAGCTCCAGAAATCCTGAGATTAATAGTGAATAGAAATTGTAACTGTTTGACAGTCCTCGATTTTAGTCCTGACTACGACCCACAAACTTTGAGGTTCAGCAGGTAGGTCAGTTCACAACTGCAAGATCATGGGTTCAAGCCCCAGCTCCTACAGTCACAAGCCCATGTCTCCTCTAACGAGACACTCCAATTTGTGCACAGTGTTGCATCAGTGGCGTATAAATGGGATAAGCTAACACCTTACCTTCGCCATCAGTGAATGAATGGTGTGAATGAGTAAGTGTGACCTGCAGTGCTAAAAGCACGTTCAGATGTCAGATGACCAGAAAATCCCTATAAAGCTACAGACTGTTAACAGATCTAGTTTTCTGGTTACACTCTCCGTGTCAACGCTGAATTTTTTCATGAGCATTACTTATTTAGTGAGTGAACTGTGGCTTTTATTGTTGACTGCTTTAAGTGAAAGAAGGTACCGCTTGTCTCCAATTTACATACAGAGATATACTGTATGGAAAAAAAGTATTTGGCAGCCGGACCATTACACCAACAGGGACCGTAATGACATTGTATCCAAATACATGTATTCTAATATGGAGTTCCCCTTTACCAGCTGTAACAGCCTCTACTCTTCTTGGAAGGCTTTCCAAAAGATTTTGGAGTGTTTCTGTGGGAATCTGTGCCCATTCATTCTGTGGAGCATTTATGAGGTCAGGCACTGATGTTCGACAAGAAGGCCTGGCTTGCTATCTTCATTCCAGTTCATCCCAAAGGTGCTTGAGATCAGGGCTCTGTGCACCGGGGCATAGTCATGTTGGAAAAAAACAGGGCCTGGCCCAAACTGTTGCCACAAAGTTGGAAGCATAGCATTGTCAAAAATGTCTTGGTATGTTGAAGCATTGAGATTAGCCTTCAGATTGACTACATAAGAGGCTTAGTCCAAAACCTAAAAACAGCCCCATACCATTATCCCTCCTTCCCCAAACTTCACAGTTGACACAATGCAGTCAGTCAGGTGTCATTTCCCCAGCATCCAGCAAACCCAGATTTGCCAATCTGACTGCCAAACAGAGAAGCGAGTTCGTCACTTCAAAGAACACGTTTCCACTGCTCCACAGTCGAGAGTCGATACAGTGCTTTACACCACCCTATCATAAGACACCTACATTCAATAATTAACAGGTATTGGCAAATACTTTTGTCCATACAGTGCATGTCAGTGTTGTGTGGACAGAGTGTTTTTTACCAGTTTCAAAGAAAAATCATTCATTGCAAGTTTAAGAATCATCATAGGACCTAAAAAGTCTGAGAAACTGGTGATCTGAAGGCTTCTGTGTGTGATTTTACCGCTGTTGCTTGGATAGCCAATTGTGTACAGGGAGCATCTGTGTGTGAAGAGTCTTGGCAGGCAGTTCATGCTGAATGATGTCCTCTGCCTTAGGAGGCTCAGAAGTTCCCTGCAGGGAGTACAGCATGCCGCTCCCATCAGGGAATGAGAAAAAGACAGATCCCTGAAAATAGAGATATAAATTACTGTCTTGGACTGAGTTATTTCCCAAATCAATGCAATGCACTTCACTAAATATGCATACAATGGAGGCTATAACTAATTGTTTAAGTGTTCCTTTACCATGTGTTTCTTTTTATCAGGAGTCATGGTCAGTGGTTTGTAGGTGATCTTGTACATCATGTTTTGAAAAGGCTCCAAGTTCACAGAGGGCTCAGCACTCCACTGCTCTCCCTCAATGACAGGCCTGATGCTGCAGTGCTGACTTGTGGGGTTGGTCACTGGCAGGGTCTGTGTGTGAGAATTACGCACTGGGCAAACAAAGTTCACCACCTGGAGAAAAGGGGTCAGAGAGTTGCAAAGATTATGCCACAGATAACCAACCAACCTACAGAATGCATCACCTACACAAACATCCACTCAGGTGAATATCACCTTCCAAGCATTATTGGCAAATCAAGTATTTTAAATGAGTTGAAAGTTTTCCAATAATTTTTTTCTTATTGAATCTGTCAGTACTCTGTCTGTTTCAAAGGGTCATGCCACAGCATCTCAGTTGGAATTAAGTCAAGACCTTGATTTATTTGGCCACTCCAAAACCTCCATTTTGTTTTTTTGGGGGGCAGTCAAAGGTGGACATGCTGGTGTGTTTCAGATCATTGTTCTGCTGCATAACTCAAATGAGCTTGAGCTGAAGGTCACTAATTGATGGTCACTAATTGGCATTCTCCTTCAGGATTTTCTGGTAGAGAGCAGAATTTATGTTATCAATTACAGCAAGTCATTCAGGTCTTGAAGCTTCAAAGCAGCTCCACACCGACACACTACCACCACCACGTTTGACCGTTGGTCTGATGTCCTTTTTATGAAATGCTGTTTGTTTTTTTATCAGAGGCAGAACACCTATGAAACAACTTCCAAAAGTCCAACTTCTGTTTCATCAGTCACAAAATATTTTCTCAAAAGTTGTGGGGAACATCGAGATTATTTTTGCCAAATGTGAAACAAGCTTTTTCGTTCTTTTTGGTCAGCAGTGGTTTTTGCCTTAGAAATCTCCCATGGATGGCATTTTTCCCTAGTCTCTTTCTTATTTTTTAATCATTAACACTGATCTTAACTGAGTTAAGTGAGGCCTGCAGATCTTTATATATTGTTCTGGGTTCTTTTGTGACCTCCTGGAAGAGTTATCAGTATGCTCTTGGAGGAATTTTGGTAGGCTGGCCACTCCTGTGAAGGTTTACCACTGTTCCAAGTTTTCTTCATTTGTGGATAATAGCTCTCACTGTGTGTCACTGCCTTAAAAATGGCTTTTGAATGGCTTTGGTTCACTGGCTTTGAACATTTCAGAACATGAAATACTTAACTTAGATAACAGCATATTGTTGAACATAGTTACTTTCCAGGAGCTATGTGGGATGTTTTTTTCTGTCATTTTTTTCGTTTACTTATTTATTTATTCATGTATCATTACTAGGTTCTTTTTTCTATTTCTGAATGCCTCTGTTGTGTTTCTGTGTGCATTTCCTGTCTCTTCTATGTATGTGTATATGTCTTAGTGTATCCTTCTGAAAAAGCCATCCATACACACCATCCCGCAACCTTCGATCTTCAGACACCAGCCTACTTTCCATGCCCAAAACCAAACTCCGAACCTATGGAGACAGAGCCTTCAGTGCTGCAGCTCCCACCCTCTGGAACACTCTTCCTGCAGACATTCGTAGCGCTCCATCTCTGGACATTTTCAAAAAACGTCTCAAGCACCACCTGTTCACCACAGCCTACAGTCTTCACTAAACCACCCCTTACACTCATCCTACCCCTCACATAGTTTGTCCATGTATATGTGTTCCTGTAAAGCGTCCTTGGGTTTCTTGAAAGGCGTTATATAAATTCAAGATATTATTATTATTAATTTAAAAAAAAAAAAAAAAAAAAGGAAATGGCTTTGTAACACTTTCCAGGCTCATAGATGCCAATGACTTTGTTTCTTATCTGTTCTTGGATTTCTTTAGGTCACAGGATGATGGGTTGCTTTTTGGGATGTTTTAGCCTATTCTGTTTTCTCAGACAGGTTCTTTTTATGTGATTTCTTGATTTAATAGGTCTGGCAGTTATCAGGCCTTAGCGTGGCTAGTGAAATTGAATTGTCTCTACAAAACAATGTGTCTAATCACAGTTAATTCAGGATTTAACAGAAGGGGGCAATTACTTTTTTGTATAGGGCAAGGTTTGGATGTCATTTTCCCCTTAATTAATGAAATCATAATTCAGTATTTATTTGGATTAACTTTGTCTAATATTAAAATTTGTTTGATGATCTGAAACATTAATGATCTGAAACATCCTGGCAAAGGGAAATCCAAATGTTGTGTTTTAACACACTAGATATGTTGTAATAAGGTTGCTTTGAAGATTTTTCGAATTAGACCATTTAAAAATTGTTCACTTCCTGGTTTGGTTTTATTTGAGCCCATGACATTGCAGGTTTTGATGGGGAAATACCCATATTGCCCCCATATTGCCAAAATGATATATATTCACTGAGCATTTTATTTCTGTACAGTCTGTTGTTAGCTGATGTTACTGCCCTCACTGAAAGTTAACAGCCAGCTACATGCTGTGTTTTTGTTCCTTGTGAGGCAAATTTCCCAAATCTATCAGACACAGTGGACTACAGGTCATTAAAAGCATCATAACAGTGAGATTTGTACCAGAAAACAGTACATTTAGTCCCTAACTTCTGTCTCTGCTCTGTCACAGAGCCAGGCAGCTGTGCCTAAGTTTATAACTTTATAGATGTTTTTCATGACTGAAATTTCCCCTAAATATGTTATTATCACTTTACAGGGACTTTAAAGTGTGACAAACGTGCAAAGAAACAGAACTCAGAAAGGGGCATATACCTTCTTTTAGCACTTTATAAGATAATAATCATAAAAATAAGTAATATACCAGCCATGTTTTTTTTCCATTTCCACAGCTGTACATCAGATGTAATCATTCCCCCATCATTATTTAAAACATGGTTTGTGAAAAGGAATTCCTCAAACCTCTTTGCCAGTGGAAGCTACCATGCAGGAGCCTGTCACAGTGAGAGTAACAGGTGAGGAGAGGCCCTCCACGCAGCAGGACACATTCTCATATCTTGTGTCATCACTCAGTTCCACAGGGCTAAAGGTCACTTCAAAAGGAATATCTTTGTCTGGGGAGATATAGCCTTTGGCTGGTGTAATCGACAACTCTGCTGGAAAATGCTCTGTTTTCCACTGGAATCTGGTAGACAGAAAAATCAAGAGCAAATAACAGAATGTTACTGCAACCAGAATTACTTATGATGATCACATAAAACAATAATTTACATGCATACATGTTTTCTTGGTAGGTCTGATGAAGTTTGCTGTCTAATTCTTGTTTGGTAGACTCTTTGAGAGGGTTTAAGCAAGATTTATGTGGGTTTGGTTTGATTTAGACGTGCACTATATGTTCTTTTCTTAATTTTAAACAAATACCTAAATAAGGCATCGAAAACTATATTTTACTGGATGTAACCTTACTTAGCACCAATGTCCCCAGTGTTCATCATAACTATCTTCTTCTTAGCCTGACAGCCCTGGACAACAACTCCAAATGCTAGGTGGACCTGATCCAGCTTGACCTCCACACCCTGACAATAAAAATATAAAGGTTAGTATTGCTTTATCAAGCAGCTGAAAGATTTATTTCATTAAAAGTTGTAATATCAATTCTTGTCTTTTCATGGAACTGTATTTTTTTCCACACAACACATCAGCAATTTTTTTTCATGAACAAGGAAAACTGTATTGTTAGATAATTCTTGGGGTAATAAAAACTAAAGCAAACCTACTGTACAGATGGATTTTAACAGACAATACATAAACATCAATACATCAGGAAGAAAATCAACCACACAGCCTACCTTGCAGCAGCCTTGAATGGTCAGCAGGGGGTGTAACAGGCCTGGGAACTCAGCCTGTAGCTCAGCACTAAAGGGAGGTATGTGCTGGTGAGGTGAGAACTGGATCTCAACATTGCATGATCCACCTCTGGCTTTCAGAGTCAGCTCACCTGCAGGACTGAAAGAGAGATCCTAGAGGAAAATATTAAGGTTAAGTAGTGATCAGAGGAGCATATGAGATGCGTTTTATTTTGGCAACCGTTGACACCTGTGTGAACGAATGTGCTTTTTACCTTTTGGTCGAATGGGATGCTTGTGCTGAGCAGCAGAGTAAAGGAAAGATCTAAAACACTGTGGTTCACCAGAGCCACTCGTTTTTTCACCTTTTGACCAATCATCAGTGATCCTAGTTTTACTGTCCTCTGTTTTGGATCTTCAACCTCCAGCTAGGACAGATTGAGATGTAACTCAGGCAATTAGGTTTAAACAGGTGCTCCATTCCAGAGTTACTGTACATTCAAGGCATTTAAGTTTAATACTCCCAACTGTTGAAAATCTAAAGAAAAATTTGATGGCCAATTTATGGGTGCTGCCATCTTGGGTGGTTTCCAAAACTGCTGAGGCAACAACTGTCTACTGCGGCCTGCTGGCTGTGATAGCAGAGATTGTTTGATTAAAATGTCAGACAACTGCTGATAAAGGTACCTTAACCAGATTATCTTAAATTCAGCTAAATTTTACACAGTAGACATTGTTTGTGTTGGTCATTATTACAGATTTCTTTACCTCCCTTTTTTCACTGGGGTTATTCAATTGTTTCAAATATAGCATAATTAAACTGATAGTCTGACAGAAACTGCATTATTTTGTAAAAATTAAACAAAGAAAAAAAAAAGGTGGGAAATATATATAAATAATAACATATATACATTCACACATGCACATAGGTATATACAGTGCTTAACAAATGTATTAGACCACCTGTCATATTTGTCTCAAAGACCATCCAGCATCATGAAGTGCTTTAATGCGGACTCTTTCATTTTTTCAGTGAGCTCTCCTCATTTTACCATTTTGAACAGGAATGAGGAATTTCAAACTGAATGCACGCAAATTTGAGCCGGCTCACTGGGCTTCTCTGAGAAGTCAGAAATTAATCAAGCATAACATTCTCATTTTTCTGTTCAGGAATGCAAGTAAATAACTATTATTTCACATATTAATCAAGAAATATTAATGTGTTTTACTATTTTTTCAGTTTTTGTTGTAAATCAGTAAATTTGAAAATTCATAGATAACAATAATTACTATATTTTAGCATTAAAAATATCATTTGGGTTAAAGAGCTTCTACATATTGGTGTATTAACCATTGCAGAAACATTAAAAATGATTTTGGTAATTACCAATGCTGTTCATTTAGGGCAGCTGTGGTATAAATCTTACTTTGGTTAGGGTTAGGGTGGTCTTATAAATTTGTTACGCACTGCACATAGATTCAAAGGTGTGCTTACACATATAGGAAGTTACAGATAATATATATTTGACAAATACGTGGATAAATATTTTATAGTTAAAGTTTCACATTAATTACTGTACTACTATTTTGATTTAAGAAACTCCATTAATCTCTCCCATATTTTTTCAAAAGTTTCTTGTTTCCTTTTATGACGTATGTTAGTATTTTTTAGAGATTTTTAATGTATTGATTCCTTCCAGAAGCTTTGAACTATTTTATATACCCATAAGCAGTGGAAGAGTGTCTCTTTCATCAAAATCACATTTGAAGCATGTGTCTGACAAATCAGGGTTAAAGTGATTTGACTGGATGGTGTTATGTACGTTCTTAAGATCCAGTTATATTGTCTTTATTGTTATTGCTGTTATCAACTGTTTGTGTTTGAGCCTTCAGAAAAGCTTTGGCCCATTCTTCATCTGAAGTTTCCTCTTAAAAATCAACACTCCAACTGGTGTCTGTCCTCTGACAATTCAGAGGAGCTGTCAACGAACATTATTAAAGCAGCGACATTTGGTACCAGAAATATGTTTCACAGTAAAATCTTCCAGCTTTGAGAGGGGGGACAAGATTAGAGATTAGTTATTTTGAGAAACAGAGATGAAATGTCTTATTTGTAAAAAAATTAAAGAAGTGCTGCAGGGATGTCATATTTATCTTGTTCTGAATGAACTACTAGATAAATATTGGGGGAGTGGGGGGAGTTCAACCACGGTATTTTTGGTGGTTTCAAGAAAGAGGCTTTTGTATGTTTGCATGACATTTTTTGACCCATACTAGTGAATTACTTTTTAGGAAACACACAAAGATGGTCTTAACTGAGCCACCCAATAGTACCAATGCAGATCGGATAGGTTTGAACCACCTCAGTCATTAGGTAAAAAAGTAGGGTGAGAAGGAACCTAGGATGTCTTCCGGTTTGCACCAAAGAAAATTGTTAAAAGCTTTCAGGTCAGTTTCCAAATAATTTAATCCTTCTCGAGTAATTGAAAAAGGAGATTGTATACTACATTGTAATCTCTGTTGTTCAGTAAAGAAGATTTATTTTATGTTGTATCCTAAAAAATCTCCATAATTCTAAATGTGTTCTAAAAGAGAGGACACCAAACACTGACGGTTTGACAAAAAAAAAGTACAAAATTGTCCACATAGAGCAATATGTGATGTTCCTACTCACCAAGACAGGTTTCTTTTATCTTACTTTTCTTGTAAAAAACAGAGCTAGCTTACATATTAGCCTTGCTCAGAAGGTTTTCTGGGCTTATAAAGATTATGTAGATCATATCATGGACATGACATTTTACCAGTACCAAGATATTTCACATAAGATTAAGTCATGCAAAAAATGAGTCTTGTACCAATCACTAGGTTTAAATACTGGTCAGAAATCCTTGATGTTGGTAGTAACACAGAAGCAAAGTTTTGTACTGACAGTATAAATAAAAAGGAGGGCATTTTCGTGTCAATGGCTTCCACTTTTGGTTTGAAGTCTCTGCCTTTTAAATAGTGTTATATTGTATAGTAACTGTGCTTTTCCCTTCCCGATCAGGTTCAGGACTTCATTAAAGAAGATAAAGTCATGTTGTAGCAGAAGTAAAATATTTGTACAAGACTCACCTTTCGTTCAACACCTCGGCCCATTATGTCCACCTTTTTTGTGACACCACTGTTCAGGATGAAATGTAGCTTTTCATGGTAACCACAAGCCTCACGAGGATAGAACCTGACTGGTACTTCCAGCATAGCACCAGGGGACAAAACATCTGGTTTACAGTCCACTTCCATGTAAGAAGTGTTCTTAAACTTGCACTGGACACTGAGAAGAGAGAGCATGTGAGTCATTTTCTCTTTTCTATAAAATGTATGTTTTTAAAGTTAAATAAATAGGTGTTTTACTCTGTTAAAACACAGAAAAAGGGAAGAAAGACGAAGTCAACTACCTGACATCCCGCTCATCCCTGTTGCTGATCTTTAGGGTTTGTGAGGCTGGCTCTGTGCCAGGACAGTACAGAAAGCACTTGCCAAAGTTGTATTTGGTGAAGGAAAAATGAAGACTAGATGCAACTGCGCTGCCTTTAATGGCAAAAGTGTACACTGGCCCATGCTTTACCTGAAACGACAAACAACAGTGAAACATACAGGAGAAAATGAAGTGCAGAGCACTCAAAAAGGACAAATAAAGATAAAGTGTATTTGTGCACGTCTTTTAACATGAGTACAGTGTATAAGGCACATTACATGCTAAAAGCGGCATGAACACTTATAGGAGATCAGCATCTAACCTTGACACTCAGTCTGGCATCTTTGAGGTTACAAATGCTCCGGGGGCAAAAGAAGAGTGATGACTGCAACTGATTCCCACATTCAATGATCGCATTTTGTGGTTTTGCTTCCAAGTATTGAAGCAGCTCACTTGGCCCTGTTATGTCAAACTTCAGCTCCAGGTTGAATTTCGCTGGATGAGACACCTTCAGATTAATGGTTGACTGCTCAAAAATCTCAACCTACAGTTGTGTACAAACACATACAAGAAGGAGATAATTATGCAGGGACTTAAAATTTGTGCCAGTGCATGCAAGCCTTTAGATCTGTCATGTGGAATTGTTCTGACCATTCCAAAGTCCAGACAGTCTTGGTGGTCAGGTCTCATCACTCTGATGCCTCCATCTTGCTTTTCAGCTTGAAAAGAAATGGTGAAACTACTGGCCTTGACGACAAGTCTGAGCGGCTCTGACTTCCTCTTTGTCCTCAGAACCAATCTGAAGCTCACGCAGCCCTCCTGGCGAGGCATGAAGGACACTGACAAGGTCAACCTGTACCAGAAAAAACACATGAATTCACAGATTTACTAACCCTTATGACTTTATACATGATGTTGTATTACAGTTTGTATTTTTTTAGAAATGTATCTAAAGAGAACATTACATACATATCATATTTGTAATTTAGAAAATATTTTTTCATCTGAGCAAAAGAGTAATTTTTGTTGATTAAAGACATTTTGTTTTGGCATGCATCCTTACAAGTAGTTTTATAATTGTCATTAACCTGTCTTTGGGGGCCAGTGTGCCTGACATAGGCTGCAAAATGAGGGTAGACTCCTGGTCATCACATATGAGAGATGAGGGCACAACAGAGAAGTGGAAGGGCTCCTCTTCTCCATTCACCAGGTGAACTGCCTGTTCAGCTTTGCGACCTGTAAAGAAAAAAAAAAAAACACATGCACACGTAAACAATGTTATGATTCTTTTGTTCATTCTTGTGAAAAGGGATGGGTTTCTGTTTGTTAATCAAATCATCAGCTGTTTTAAAAATCCAAAAGTGTGGACTCAGAGGTTGTGTTAACAGCCTTATATCATTTTTAACCATGACATTATTAACTTACATGTATGCTTGTGCAGTGTCATCATGTAAATATAGTACATGTACTAATGTTTGTTAAGGGCTCAGCAGCTCAGTCTGTGGGGATTTGGAATTAGGAACTGGACGGTTGTTTAAGACCACAAATGGATTTGTTATTAGCACGGCACCATTTTGCTTGCAGAGCATTCTTTAAGTGACCTTGAGCAAAGCACAGAGCCCCCATCTGCATGTCTTTTGGCCAATTGCAGACATGCAACTACTAAGTTATCATTTAATTCAGTAGACCATGGAAGTACCATTGTTTACATTAGACTACTATTTTAGTCAATAATGACAGTCATGGTGTATTTCAGAGCCATAGAGGTAATAGAAAGTGTCATGCCCATTTATGCAAGTTTCAGTAACTCAAATGTGATGATTCACTACAAAACTCACCAACAGAGAAACCTGCAAAGCTTGGACTGAAAGAGATAGATCTCCATACACAAGTGATAATCCAACAGCAAGAAGCCTCACCATCTATGTAGCTCTCGACGTGTATACCTATCTGTTTACTTTTTCATCAAAATATGCTTATTGGACATGTAAGAAATGAAAACCCACAAAGAGGCATTACAGAGTACTATCTGTTTTCATAGTTAATTCCATTAAGAGACACAAGTAAACAGGGGCTACTTTAAATTGTAACACTGGCATTGTGAGCATTAGTATTAGCGTTAGCCCATTCAGTGCTCTGTTGCAAATAAGATGTCACCATGGAATGTGTCATGCTTTAAGCTTCATAAAATGATTTGTAGGTATCTAATAGTGAGATTTTAATGTACGGTGCACTACATCATTGCTGCAGGAAATCTGTGGACAAGAGTATTTATTTTGCACGGGGAGGAACAGACTTTCTAATGTCACATGCAATAGACAAGTAGTTCCTGTTATCACTGCTTCCAAATGATTAATAAAGTTGATTAAAACATGTGTTTGTACCTATACCTATGTGAGTAACATACCAACAAGGACTTCTCCAAAGTCAAGGTGAGGTCTGTCAAGATACACATTTGGTTCTCTTGCATTGCCAACACACAGGAAAGGTATGGACAATGACAAAGTCTCAATCACAAAGCTCCAGAATGACTCCACCACATCCATTTGTTGAGCTACATATTCAAAACACACCTGCAAAACATAGACAGACCATCCAGTTACATCTGAGGGACTGTTAAGAATGACACGTTTCAAGATACTGCAGAGATAGACACTGTATCTGCTTAGATTGCTACCTCCACTTTCTTCCCAGGCAGGATAGTTCCACATGGGGTAAGGCAGCGGAAAAGGCAGTCACCTGTGTCTTCACACCTCCACTTGAAAGTGTAAGGCTTACTGGTTGGGTTCATCACGCTAAAACATCTGTGTAATAACCACAACCACACAAATACATTTTTATTTCTGGATTTGTACTTACAGGGTTGAAATAAAAATTTGTGTCTCTTTCTGTGATACCTTGTTGTTGGAGCAGAAAAGCCAACAGCATTTAATTCTATGACTCTAATGTTAGGATCCAGATGTGGCCTTAAATCAGAGTTGCGGCAGCTGACATAATCAGAGTCCTCTAGGTCAAAGTGGTAGTGAGGGAATAGGCTGCGGCCACACACCAAGATAGAGGGAGCCTGATCATTGTCTTGTAAGTTGGGAATACTGAAAGACAGTGAGAAATATACAGAAGAAGCAGTAAATAAAATGGAATATCTTGTTATGGGAAGAGATCTATTTACTTTCAAACCACAGTATCTTGTCCAGCAAAACACTTCTACATATTCAGTTCTTCACATTTTGACTTTACACATTATTTTTCTTATCGTGTCAGGGTTAGTTTTAACCCTTGTCAACTTTGAAGAAAAAATAAATGTACCTGCAATTCAGTCTTCCCTGAAACTGGGCCACCTCCAGAGGTGAAAAACAAATGTTGAAGTTTTCTGCATCACCAGGTTGTATGGTCCCTGCTCTTGGTTCAATGCTGAACGGGGGGAGCTCAGGATTGCCCATCATAAGAGACATCACCCTGCCTAGGGTACTGGAAGGACGGGCTCCACTTGACACTTCTCCTGACCTACTTCCTGGTCTAGAGGTAAGGCTACCACCTGTCACATACACCACGTTCCCATGTAGAGAGTTTCAAACCACAGCTAAAAAGCATTAAAATTCACTTTAAAAAGTAAAAGTATGACAAAATTGAAATAGGAACATTTTGCCCAGCATGAACATTAATTATGTAAGGTCCAATGATAACAAGATGTAAACATGATAACCTGAGTATCAGTCTGATATGTTGTACCTTCTTGGTCATAGCTGACAGTGTTTCTTGGGTCAATGAGGACTTCCCAGATATAGTCAAGCTTGACGGTACCCTGATTCACCATCTGCAGCCTGCACGGATAAAAATAGTTAAAAAAAAATAAAAGTACACAAGATAATTGGTAAGTCAGAATTTAAATGTTATTACTAGTGTTGAATCAGAATGGGATGTTAGTTTTATTGAATCTGTATCATCATAACCTCCTAAGACCAAGCACGTATGTATGAGGACACTGAATCATGGCTTTCCATCATATAAACAATTTCTGTCATTAAAAATTTTTAGATGATTATGTCCACTGGAGTTTAGGTAATTCCCTTGAGATGTTGGGAGAAATTTTCAGGAATTTTAGGTAGTTTATTTGGATACTTTGGGGAATTTTCTTGGAAATTTATAAGTATTTTCATGGAAATTTTGAGGATATATTTTTGGAGAGTTTCAGTTGAAGTTTTGGGAGAAATATACTTTGATTTTTTTTGTCACTTTCTCTGAATTTGGGAAATTTGTTTGGATACTTGGAAAAATCCATCTGGGAATTTTAAGGGTATTCCATGAAAATTTGGGAAAAGGAATTTGAAATTTGATTGGGAATTTGGGTGTGTGCTTTGAACTTTCAAGAATTTGGGGATTTGTTAAATTTTGGGAATTTGACATGAGAAAAAGCTATGAAAATTTCATGGAAATTTTAGGGGATTTCTCTGGATATTTTGGGGAATGTTTAGTTTCACTGAAACATTTGGGAAATGTTCAGAGATGTTTTTTTTTTCCGGCAATTCTTGTGCAATAATTTAAAAACATGTTGAAGAATTTTCCCAAATTTTGGGGGGATAAATTCTTTGAAATCTAGGGTATTTGTGTGGATTTCGCAAAGAAAAACATCCAAGAAATCAAAAGTTTTAGTGGAATTTTTGTTTATGCTTTGCCTTTATAAGTCCTTGTGGTCTATCATCAAAATAAAGAAAAACGCCACCATCCCTCTCTTAATGACTGACACCATTTCTGACTGAGTGAAGACCCCAACAATTGACCAACACACAGTCAAAACATATGCTCAAAAACCTGTGTAATGCTGTTTTCCTGAAGACACAGGAGATTTTTGGACATCAGTTTTGGTATAAAGCAATTTTTGATCCCCTTGTTGTCTTCCTAAACTTTCTTTTTTTAATGTTTATTATATATGAGGGTTAGGGTTAGGGTAACCCTAACCCTTTTGTAAATCAACACCACAATTTATTTGTTTGTATGCACTTACGAGAATTAAGAAAAAGAAATAATTTCTGGTCAAAGACAAGGTTAAGGTTTTAAATTCATCAGGCCCTACTGGTCCCAAATACATGTAAGTGGGAGAAACTAAAAATGCATTCCAAACAAAAGCTCAAGTCTCAGGAGGATATGTATAGGACTCTCCACAAGTTTCTCTCTAAAATTAAAATTATCATTTTAGATCATTTCTAGAAGTTTGTTCTCTTATTTTCATACATGACCAGAGCATGACTTACTGCTGTATCCTGGTTTGGTAAAGCATGGTGTCTTTGAAATGTATTGCTTCATTTTTGCAGCTGAACTTCACATAGTCACACACTGCACTGATACGCAGTTCCATCTCCCACTGTGAGCCCTCAACAACTGTGCAGCATGGCTCAGGATCTGTCATTGTTACCTGTATTCAAATACAGGGTTGTCATAGCTAGAACGGAGAACTGTTCACTCTGTCTTTAACTTCATGTCCCTGTCAGTATGTTTACCTTATTCCTGACAGACTGCCTGGTGGAACTCAGCCAATTCACTGTTCTCTGCCGGTCATCCCAGTCTGCCACCTGCTCTAATGGCTGCTGAAACTCCACCTGACAGAGCCTGCAGGTCATTATTTCGCTGGTAAGAGTTACTGGCTGACTGGAGCCAAAGGTGACAGTCACTTCCTTTGAGCAGCCAGCATGAAGGTGACCCACCTGAAACATAACACAGATGAATTTTAAATGCACACAGGAAAATATTATGTGAGAAAAAAGTAAACTGATAGTGGCATATATGTGTCACCAGTGATGTGTTGTTAATATGTCCAAATCTGTCCAAATCTGACAAAAAAACAAGCTCTGAATCTTAGTCTTGCATTGTTTTAGTTGTTTTTCCAAGGGATGCACAATATTGGATTTTCGCCTATGTACTAATATGCTGACATTTACAAAATAATAAAAAAGACAATGAACAAATTAATACATTACAGTTCTTAGAACAAACTTTAAAGTGTAAAGGATGATGATATTCAAAGTGAAACACTTTAGCTGCTTCTCATTCATGTAGCTTAAAATAACAGCTGATATAGGCAGATTTTTAAAGCCATAATACCATCCGTCTGATATGACAGGTTACTTTTTGAGCCAATATCTACCAATCTAAAGCCGACAATATTGTTCATCTCTAGTTTTTACAAATCTACCCCCTTTGTCAACTTTCTGCTGTGGTATGGTCTTTGTCAAAAAATTCTAAAGCTATCACTCCTCTACAGCCACACATTTATCCAATCATTAAATTCTTTACCTGTGGTGAAAAGAAGACATGGGGTCCAGCAGGAGGCCACTCAAATCTCACCACCTTGCTGTTGCTATGGTTAGTCATGGTGAAACTCTCTTGGAGGGAACAATCTACATGGCAGTCACCAAAATTCAGCCTCTCATAATAACCTGTACAAGAGAAGACAGAGGAAGAGAAAGAAAAAAACTCTAGGATGAGAGAAATGCACTTACTGAGAAACCACAGAACTTCTCTCTTTCAATATTTCTTCTTCTACTTTATTTTTCTTTATTGCCTTATACAATTAGACTTCTGCAGTGTTTACATCTTACCTCCCTCCTCCTCTTCCTGATCTTTTTCCTGCAATGACCTGATGATGTCAAGTGAGACCGTTTCCTGGTATGATTCTGCAGTCAATTCTATTGTTGTCATGCTGTACTGGTTGTCGTTCACCTGCAGTGACATTTTGGCCCTGACACTCAGGGTCTTGTCGGAGCAAAAACTGACATCAAATTCTGCACGCTCGTTAACATTCAGCCTCAGGTTGGCTTTGTGCACCAACTGATGATCTACAGGAAATGGAGAGATGTTAAAAGCAAGAATATCTTATATTAGTAGATACACAGTTAGGCTGAGCGGCAAAATGGTCTAAAAGCATTTGTCTACTGAATAGGGAATGGAACAAAATGGAGAAAAAAAGATTCATATGCTTAAAATAGGGATACAATATTTGGTATCGACAGGGATCCATACTGTTTCTTAAAGAGACAGTGGACCACTGACATTGATATGTGGTCATAAATCAATTTTTCTAACATAATTTTTGCCTGGTTCTTCAGTAGTAGATGTGGAACTGAATTTATAAAAAAATAGTTAATACAAAGTTTTAAATCAGCTGTTTCTCCAAATTTCAGTGTTTCATATATTTGTTCTTACCTTAGCTAATCCGTAAAAAGACAATAACCACAATACAAGAACTTCATTTATCCCCGAAGGGAAATTCAGTGATTTTGAAATTCAAATTCATGGTGCAGTATATTTTAAAAACAAGATCAACATACCTCAGTGCTTTTACTTTATGTAATTCAATTCTAACCACAGTTTTACCTTTATTTTATTTTCAATGTGACAAATTCACAATGTACAGCTCTCAACCTTTGTTATGTTGTATAAACTGTTGAAGCGTTGGATACAGTTGTTATTATGTTCCTGTCACCTTAGATATTATTTAACCATATGGTTTATTTGCTGAAATTTTAGGTCTTAGTTTTTCCCAAGGTAAGAGAAAAGAGAATGGAGTTGGGTTTAGGTTCTATTGATCATTTAGTGAACGCTTGTTGTAACACTGTAATAGTCCAACTTCATCTTGTGGCTTTATGGACGTACCCTTTCAACTCTAAACATTCATTTAAACATATCTCATCAGCTGGGGATCTGTACTGACCACGGTGAGCATCATCAAGATGTAGTTATTAGAAGGGCAACTATTTTCAGCTGAAATATTTCAGCTTACTGGTTACTCCCTGCTTATCTCTCAGCTCATGCATTCATCCACTCAGTGGCTAGACTGTTTATGGATCAAAATCCACAGTATTCTCCACTGTGCATATAAGGCATGATAGTATTTTTATCTGTCTATTTTTCTGTATGGCTAATTCAATCAGTTATTAAAACAAAACAAAACAACAAACAAACAAACAAACAAACAAAAAAACACCTCGACTCAAAGCAAAGACTAAAATATGAGGAGTTTTGATAGACCAAAACTGATCTAAACAAGTTTTTTGCAACTAAACTACACTAAAACTATGAAGGTTTAAAAAAAAAAAACTAAAATGTGAAAAATGTGAAATTTAATATAAATAAATTTAATATTTGTCACAGAGACTCAAATGGGACTAAAATGTTAGGGCTTGACTGTTCAACATTTGAAATCCAACATATTTTTCCACATATAATTTGTAAACACAGGGAGAGCTTGAGTAGAGAGCAATTGAGGTATGCCAATAGTTTTTACTCTATGTTTTAAAGTAATTAGAGTACTGACAGTGCATTCATCAGTGTTTTACAGTTTTATTAATTTTATGATATAGCAAATTCATTCAGTTCAAATGACATTTATTGTTTTGACTACACGACTAAGAACATTTTAATGACTAAAAGCAGGCCCAAAATTCTTTTAATGTTTCATCAACTTAAACTAGACTCAAACTTTCAAGACTTAAAATGACTAAAATTAAACTTAAATTAAAAGGCATTTGAATCAAAAGCCCAGGAGTAAGACTCAATTTAAAACAGCTGCCAAATGAGATGAATAGTTCTGTCCATGTGTTAACACTACAGTATTACATTTAACACATGGATATGGATATTATTAATGCACTGCTGCCTCTGGGATTTTCCCAGCAACAGATGACCCATCTTGGCATTTCAAGTCCTCATTGAGCACTTCTGGGTTTTTAATAGAGGGTTTCTTGCAGCCTGTGTTGACTTCAGAACACATTGGGCTCAGTGAGTACAGATGCCCTCTGGAGGATTCTGGAGCTTCATGGGACCCCCATGTTTGCACATCCAGCGGATGTCTGCCCCTATATTCTATTATAGACAGTGCTGTGAAATGCAGTTGCTCCACCTCTGACTTCTTCCCAGTTGATTTTGGGGTGAGGCAGGGGTGTGTCTTAGCCCCTAGGCTCTTCAGCACCTGCATAGACTAGATAACAGGGTGAGTAACAGAGGCAGCAAACTGTGGAGTGTCATTTGGCAATGGCAAGATCACTGATCTGGACTTTCCTGATGACGCTGTAATCCTTGTGGAGACTGTATATCCTTGTGGGGGCTCTTAACTTGCTGAGTGAAGAGGCTGAAGCGTTGTGAATGCACTCCTCCTTGGCCAAAACAATAACTAATACAGTGCCATTGGTTGTGAAATAGTTCACCTCCCTTGGCAGCATAATTTAACTGCAGACAACTGAGTCGACAGGTTTGCTGAGCAAAACAGTGTTACTGGTATCTGAGGATAGGGATGAAAGTAAGAGCCTTTTGGTCATTCCCGGTCTTACCACACTCTTGTGAGGCCCGGCTGTTGACTGATGACCAGAGGCACCAGCTGGACTGCTTTGTGACAATATCTCTTCAGCACATTTTTGGGTATTGTTGTTAAAGACTGTGTGTCTCATGCTGACGAGATGACTTTTCTGGGGAACCTGGCACGCTTTCCCAGGCAAGATCTCCCTTGTTCCTCTATCCTTATGTGAAAGTCAATCAATTAATGACAGAAAGGCTAACAGAAATTAGGGGACACTGATGATGCTTAATTGTGTTGCATGTTAGGATGTCCAGACGTCCAGTAAGGGAGGAAGGAGGAGATTTATGCCCCTGCAGAGTTTCACACTTAATATTTTACCTGAATGGGTGGAGTCCTCAAGCAGTGTTGAGTGAATAGTGTTTATTGTGTTGCCAGGAGCTGTTCTGAGGGTGAACACCCGATGTTTATCAAGTATGTCAATCTGGATCTAGAAAAAACAATAAACACAAAGCATTTTTATCAATGATCCCACCCTTATTTTGCTTTGCTGTCCCTTTTGCATTAAACTTAAGTGCGCATTTGAATGTTTGATTGTTTTCTTGATATTTCGAAACAAAATAGAGCACACAGGATATGTCCCCTCTCACCTGAGCTGGAACATTTCCATCATTTAAGAGCACCAGAGGCATGGTGCGTCTACGTCCTATCAGGACCCTTCTGAAATGCAGCATAGGGTTTCCTTGGCTGTTTTTCAGAGCTGGGCGCACAACACATACACTGGGGAGATTTCCCTCTCCCATTAGATCAAACTCCAACACCTTGCTCTTGAATTTGGGTGTCTGTCTGGATGAGCTGGAAAAAAAGAATAGGTGATAGTGGTTGGAATGGCAAAGGAATAAATTATGGTCTTACAATACCTACTATATGAATAGTTGTGCAATCAGCAGAAAAACACCTAACTTAACAAAGAAATAAACTTATTTACTTGCTGGCTCCTGAAATTGTTGCCTCAAAAACAGCACTGTAGAGGTGCACTGTCAGTGGTGTAAAAGTGACCTCGGCAAATGAGTGTGACTGGCTGGGTATGCTCAGTGCTGTAGCACACAAATCAAAAACCTTCATGGTTGGGCGAGTCTGGAATGAAATTCAAGATAAATTGTCTTGACCTGTAAGAACCAGTTACACTTGTAAGCTCAGGTATTTATGGATCTTTTTGTACAGTTTACATGATTTACCTCAGCTCCAGCATATTGTATTGCCAAGTTGAGCACACATGGAACTTTGCCATTGTTGGTGAGTTTGAAGCGGGCCTTAGCAGTTCGTCCAACCAGGACTTTGTGGAAAATGAATTTGTTTTCATCTCTGACATAAATGCCATCAGCGTTACAGAACTGCTCAGAGGAGAGTTGACTGCTGTTGGTACACAAATGATGTTCTTCAAAGATAGAGGTTGTATCTAAGGCTATGCCTGGGGGAAAGAAACAACAAAACAACAGAATCAGATTAGGTCAAAAGAATAAATACCAGGTGAAGATGGTCAACCACTTTTCCTATGGTGTACAGACTTTAAAGCAAAATGCTTTTCTGATCATTGAGATAATCTCTTACACAGTAAGAACTGCCTTTCTAGATAGCAATCTGCTTCTAACAGCATCTTAGTAATTTAAGGAGAACTCATGCAAAATGATCAATGGACTTGAGCATGTAGAGCAGTTTCAAATTGTCTGAACACTCAAAGTGCTTTTTATACCACGGGCCATTTACCCATTCACACCCATTGGAAGCTGCTATTTAAAGTTTCCATCAATTTGAACTTATTGCATCCATACACATTCACATGCCATTGGCACAGCAGGGGGGAGCAATCTGGGGTTAAGTGTATTGCCCAAGGAAACACCAGCATGTGGCTGCATGAGCATGGAATAGAACCCTGACCTTCTGGTTGAGAGACGACCAACTCTACCACTGCATCACAGCTGCCTCCACCATTAATGGAAATACTAAAGAGAAAACCATTCAGCTGTCACCTGGCTTGCAGACTTCTGCCATTAGGCTGTACTGTATTCCCTCAGGCTGGTCTGAGGGGTCACGGTCACTGATGTCGATGTATAACAACTGGTTCCAGATGCCCAACTGAACAGCTGGACATTCCACAGTTACCACCTGCTGAGACCCTGGCTGCAGATTCCCTGTATAGGGAGATACTGTGAACAGTCCCATGCTGAGGCGATTCTGTTAAAGCATGGGATGCAAGAGAATAATGAGAAAGTCTGTTCTAAAAGGATACAAATTTAACTTAAACCAAATATCAAATCAAATACATTCCTCTTTTCATGCTTCTTATTAGTATCTTATAACGAACAAATTACACAACACTTAATGTCTGATGTAGAACTCTATCAGAATATAAGCTCCTTTATCATTTGGTTAAAATAAGCTGTTGTTCAAAGTCACCCTTTTTATTTTTCAATGTGGGTCTGATTTGCACTACCACTCAAAAGTTTGGAATCACTGGCAAATTTCTTTGTTTTCCAAAGAAAAACGTTTTCACAAACAGTTATCAGCAACTTTCAGTCCTCTGTATCAATCTCATAGTATGGCTGCTAATCCAAGTTAATCATGTTGCACAGCTAAAAAAAACATTTTACTAATAAAGGGGCAAAAAGACTGGACACTTCAAGATTGGAAGAAGGTATTGTGCACTGATGAGACCAAGTTTGAGGTCTTTGGCTCAAAAAGGACATTTGTGAGATAGAGAACAAATGAAAAAAATGGAAGAACAGTGCTTTAAACCATCAGTCAAGTGAGGTGGAGGCAGTGTGATGATCTGGGGGGCTTTGGAGGTGGTAGAATAGAAGATTTGTAAAGAGTGGAAGGGATCTTGGGGAAGGAAAGCTATCATCAGATTTTGCAATGCCATGCCATACCCTGTGGACAGCACTTGCTTGTGGCCAATTTCATCCTACAACAGGATAATGACCCAAAACACACCTCCAAAATGTCTACAAAATATTTAAAGAATCAGCAGCCAGCCAGAATTCTGACTGTAATGGAGTGGCCAGCACAGTCTTTGGCTCTGAACCGTACTGAGCTGTTGTGGGAGCAGCTTAACCATATGGTAAAAAGGAAGACTTCATTAAGCCAGTCCATTTTGTGGGAAATGCTCCAGGAAGCATGGGGTGAAATCTCATCAGATTACCTTGAAAATTGACGCTAGAATGCCTAAGGTCTGCACAGCTGTAATTGCTGCTAAATGTGTTTTTTTCTATGAAGGCAAAGTTTAAAGTAGATTTTTCATTAAAATCATTATTTCTAACTCTGACAATGTTAGCATGTCCAGTTCATTTGCTGGATTTCCTATTCAGACTAATTTCATGTATTTTCCATAGAAAACAAAAAACTCCAAGTGATCCCAGACTTTTGAGCACTGCAGTGTTTTCATTATATGTGTATTTATATCTAACTTGAACAGTTATAGCTTTTTCTAAAAAGCACAGGTGAAACTTACAAAACTAAAGAGGGCTCTGTCAATAGAGGCCAAGCTGTGCTTGACAAACAGTGTTAATTATGGCAGCCATTTTAAAATCATTCTTCGTCTTTAGTTAAAAATGTATTCTAGTTTTAGCAAACCATGACTGTCTCTCACCTGTCTAGGAGCCATGTTTCTGTTATCAGCACCAGCGGGCCCCCCTGAAAGGCTCTCTTGTAGCACCTTCTTACCATGACCCCTAACACAGTCACAACAGTACACAAACCAACATTTCATTTCATCATCATTAAGAAAACACAAAGTGATAATTAAGAAAGGTAACCGCAATTTGAAGACTTTAGGTATGTCAACATTTGAAGAAACCCATAATAGTTAATAGTTAATAGTTAATAGTTAATTTTATGATAAAAAAATAATTTGTACCTTTTGGATGTGACAACAGATTGAATATATCAGAAGAAAGTTTTTTAAGTTCATTTGTTTATTAATTTAACTTAAATGTTGAATAATTTTAAACTTTAAGAACCATACTCTTGACTTGAAGCATATCTTTTTCACAAAATGCTTTGCTATAAATCAAAATATTTAGTAGGGATGAACTATATAATCAGTGTGATATGGCAGATATTCGCTTAAAAGTAAATTATCTGTATCAGCAGACATCAAAATTTCTGTCAATATTAACAACCAATTGTTAGCTATAAAAATTGACCTATATCAGCTGTAAATTTAAGCCTCATGAACCAGTAAGTTAGTCTTAGGCTAAACTAACAGAACTACATCAGCTAAAGTCTTACATCATCATTCCACACACTTGAATGTGTGTTTTAAGGACTAAACTATGGTTATTTGTTCATCCTCAAACTTTAAATTTTATGTTTTAAGGACTGAAGTTTTTGGTCTGAACAATATCGGTATCAGCTAAAATCAATTTAGAAATATCAGCAGATTGGGTATGAAAAAATATCCAATATCATGCATACCTGATATTCAGTCAAAAGTTTAAAGGAATATAAAAAAGATACTTCCATTTTTAAATCACACTGAGACTTTGATAGCTAAAGCCAAGAGCAACTGGACTTGTCAACATGAACGGGATAAATGAGAGCCTACAAAGACTTTTTAGAAAACGACATCTTTTACATGCTTCTATCCCTACCCTGATCTTCCTATGGCAGCAGGGTCCATGGTCGTGCAGCTGATAGTGAAACGGGTCTCAAAGACTCCAGTGTTCTCAATAGTGAAGTTCTGACTTTGTCTGCAGCCGTACACCAGTGGACCAAAGTTCATGTCATGTGCAGGTGTGATCTTATACCTGTGGATGGACCACACAGCAATTCATAATTAGTGCCAAGACAGAATTCAAAACTTCTTCCTCTAAAAAAAATAATGAAGCTAGAATAATTTAATGAGATGTATTTGTAGTCCTAACCTGGAGAAAAGAGCCTGGACAGAAACCTTAATGGCTAGGATGGTTATGGTTTCACCTCCTTTGCGGATATTTGGTTCAATCACCTGGAGAGGACAAAAAAAGGAGAGTTAATTTCAATGCATTCAATTTAATATATTAGACATTTTCCTAACACAACAGGACAGTCAATGGATTAAGTTGCTTCTTTTTGTTTGCTTTTTCATTTTACATAGTTTGTACTGTTTACAGCTGACTATCAGATCTGCATTATGGGAGGGTCAGACATCCAACAAAGCATTACTCCCTAATTAACAGAGGGAGTTTGCAGCTATAAGAGGTTCTTCATGGGTTCTTCACTGCCAAAGTTAAATATTCCCAAGTATGTGTGAAATAGTAATCATTAAAACTGCACACAAGAACTGTTTAACTTTCACCTATCTATCTTATATCTTATTATCAAGTAAAACAATGACAAGGTTGAATTTAAGTTAAATAAATGAAGAATTTTAGTCACAAAGCATCAAGAAAAGTCAATTTTAAACTATAATAATAATATATATTCTCCTTGTCTAACATTTTCATTTCTAATGCAATGGGTTTTTTCATATCAGAGGCAAATCGTTGCATACTGTACAGCGTGTTTATAGTAAATTCAGGAAACCATGGAGACCAGTGCATAGCTCAGACCTCACAAAGCAGGACAGGCTGCTCTTTGAGTGAGACTTCTGTGGCAGGTCTGCATGTGATTTGCACTTCTGTCTGCTTATCATGGGGCATTAGAGTTCCACTCTGAGGGGAAATCCTAAACGCGGAGTCCAAGTTTGGCTGGGCTGGGTCAGTCTGCTGAAATGAAAACCTGGTTGAAAGGAGAGAATGTCAGTAAACAACTTCACAAAGGTACATTATGATATGATCAACTGAAAGAAATTTGTATTTGGGGAAAGCAGGGTAAAGCAAAAGTAAAGTTCCAACTTACTTGTAGGCAATTTCATATTTTCCTTTATTTTTTAACTTCAGAAACAACATGGCCTCTTCAAAGACTTTTATGGTTCCAAAGTTCAAGCAGCCGTCTATGGAAACACAATGTTCTTATCAGTTACGTCTGCTCTCCACACTAGATATGTCATCTTTTAAGTTAGTGGTCAGGACAGTGGCTCAGTCACTGAATGGTTAACACCGACACTTCACAGCAGAAACCTGACCTAATACAGCCATTACAAATAGCTAGATAAGTTAGGAAAGAAGCTAATATCTTTAAATGAAGTGTTAGTAAGCACCTCCTGTATTTACCTGGTGAAATGTCCAGAGCTATATTATAGGCTTCAGCAGACACCTGTATGTTTTCAGTTTGTAGGACTCCTACAATCTTCTCCACATCAGATACCTGACATAAAAACATATCACATTCTGACGAAACACTCAAACAAATATCCACTTTGAAACAAATGATCATGTACGTTTAGGTAAAACTTAATTTGTATTTGTCCTGCAAGTAAACTAGTTAGCTATTATATTTTTCATTCATCCATGATATTTAAATATAACTTCATAAACCTACTGGAAATTTGGGAAACAAAAATACAAAAATACAAAATACTTACTGAGCATACACCAGAGAAATTCTATTAGGTATACCTATTCAACTATATGAACTCAAATATCTAATTAGCCAATCACATGGTAGCAACCAGCTCATTTAGGCATGTAGACATGGAAAAGAAGATCATGCTGAAGTTCAAATTGAGCATCAGAATGGGAAAGGCAGCTGATTTAGCTGACTTTGAACAGGTCATTGCTGTTGGTAGCAACATGCTGGTCTGGGTATTACTGGAAGATTTACAGAGAACGGTCCACAAAAGAGAAAATATCCAAAAGGTGGCAGTGTTAATTTTGTTGACTAAAACTGGGAAAAAAAAATATTAGGTAATAACCTTTTTTCCACCAGAAAGATCAGATTAAGAGGAGTATTTGATAACAAAACTCTGATCAAAATTGAGCTAAGTTTTCGTCAAGGGGACTTAAACAAGACTAAAATGTAATTTAATTTTCATTGGACATCCAAAATTCGTGATGTTTCTCCACTGTGGCTAAATCTGTCAAAACACAACATATCTGTGGTTCTTCTGACTCTCAGCTGTAGAAAACAGGGATCCATGGTTCTTCAGGGTGCATAGAACACAAACCGTATAATCTAGCAACAGATTCAAGGATTCTAAATGTTTTGACTAAAAGCTTTGACAAAAATGTAATCACTTTAGTTTTTTTTAAGACTAAAAGTGGACTCAAATGCATTTTTCATCAGCCAAAACTAGACTTAAACTATAAATGGCAGAAATCACTAAATTGTGACTAAAACAGCTTATCATTTTTATCTTAAGGCAAAGACTTAAATTAACTGTGGCAGTTTCCTGGACCAAAATGCCGTGTTGATGGCAGATGTCAGAGGAGAATGACCAGAATGGTTTGAGCTGGATGAAGGTTTACTGTAACTTAGATAACCACTCAGCAGCAGAAGAACCCACTCCAGTGCCACTCCAGTTAACTGTGAATGGGAAGCTCAGGCTTTATTTCACAATTGTTACCAACTTTGACAATAGAGACTGGAAAAACATTGACTCTTCTAATTAGTCTCAGTCACTTAAATCCCCTTTCGTCTCCTTATTGATGTTCAGTTCAAACTTAAGCAGATCGCTTTGACCATGTTTGCATGTCTAAATGCTATGGTTGCTGCCATGTGATTGGCTAATAAGATATTTGCGTCAATGAGTAGCTGAACAGGCACATCTTATGAAGTGGCTGGTGAGTGTGGATCTTTTTCACACAGTATTTCATATCTATTGGAACCAGAATGCATAGTGAATTTAAAGTTTTACTCTACCTCCACACATAGGATCTTGTTAATCATGACAGGTTTTCGAGCCCTGAAATGCATGCTCAGGCAGAAAGAGGAGTTAGGTGAGATGACACCCTGATCATGTGGCACAGTAAATTCATCACCCAGCTCCTTCATTCCCTGCAGTTTCCAGGATACAGGCAGAGCAGTCTTATTATGCATTTTTAAACAACGGCTGTCCAGCCTAGAAAAAAGAGTTGAAGAACATGAGTTTCGCAGAGAGGAGGTCAAAAGAGCACCACTTCAGTTAATGCAAGAATTATATGGAAATTATGGAAAATATTTTACACTTTATCCTCCATGAAATGATACAGTTTCAGACATTTTTCTACCTGTGGGGCAAAGTCTTGTCAAAGTGCAAATGCTTGGGCTCTAGCTTCAGTTCGGGCCGCACACCCCAGCAGGAGAGGTTGATGATGACAGGCTCTGGATTGTCTTTAATATGGCATACTAGGCTGTCATTTATCTGTCCAACTTTTGTTGGGTAGGCCCACACAGTCAACTCCTAGCAGTGCAGAAGAACAATGACATTTAACAACACTACTGATCGTACATGATTTCACTTAAAGTGACATCAAAAAATTCCCAATCTGACTCATCACATGTTGTCTTGAATTCAGTAGTCATTTAAATCTAACCAGCCCCTTACAATGTTTATTCACTAAATAGAATTTCATTGTTTCCTTTAAATATGTTATTGTGACAAAATGACAGAGAAAACTAGCCCCTATGTACACCATTAATTTGCCCCTATCTATCAACATTGTCAGCAGCTTCACTGCATATTGCATGCTGGGATACCTTACCATGAGTGAATAGGCCAGAACTGTCTCTAGCAGCTTTTTTCCCACGTCTTGTCATAAACAAGTCTTGAAGGAGCAAGGCTGGACAGACCTTAACCATGCTTTTAAGAGCCTAATATCATAGATTACCTCAGTTGACTGCACATCTTTAATGCGTGCTAGTAAACGTGGGCATCTACTCATCTAGTCTGAATGAAGGCATCGCAGACCACCTCCATATGCAGTCTGAGCGATCTGATATCAAATTGTTGTCAGTATACACTGAGGTGCGTTCACAATGAGCATTAGCAATCACCACTCGGTATCTGAATACCAAGAAAAGATGTTCATACAATGTGGCCAACAGGGTCTGAATGATAAAGTCATCACTGAAAAACTTAGCTATGGTACCTGTTTCTGCTCCGGTTTGAGGGTCATGGTTGGTGGGTCGAGCAAATATGTTGTGGCTTGTGTATCATGCTGGAAACTAAACTGAACTTCAGCCTGCATACCCGAACTGTTACAAATCAAAATTCTCTCCATGTTTTCTGGATACTGTTTTTCCTTGTATCTGTAAAAACAGACACACACATGCATTTATCTGTGAACACAAGTAATAACAAAATACTACTTTATGCTTCTCACCTGTCTCTGGTCTTGCCACAGAGTAATGGTCCAAACTCAAAGTATCCAGGTTGTATGACATATGCTTTCTGGAGCCCTTCTTCCATTTGTTGTACTTTTTTACTGTGGGCAAAAAGAGTCCTGGAGAAATGACAGATCACAACTTAGAGAAACTGAAGCATGTTTTGTTATTTATTTTGCTGTCAATAAAATTCTTTATTCTTAAAATGTAGTGAAAATATCAAGACATATGAAGCTCAGCATAAGTTCAAGAGGGTCAAATATTCAGATTCTTTTATTCAGTCATTATGTTGTTTCCTTCTCTATCTCATCCTGATTTTGCATTTATTTCTGCTCCAAATCATCTCATCAGTGCCCAGGCTGAATTCTTCAGATGATAACATTTCATCTTAATCTGCATCCTTCTTGTACTTGGTCTCACTTCTCCTTATGTTTATCTCAGTGTTTGTTAAGCAGCATGTATGAACAAGCTAAGGTGCAGTCCAAAGACGTTTGTTAATCCTGTAAATTGGACAGAGGGACCTAAGAGGAGGAAAAATCTTTGCATAATACAGCAGAGTGAGACAATGTTACTTCTGACAAATCAAAATGGCCATATAGCAAACCTTTAGACACAAAAATGTTTTTTTTTCTTTCAGTGTCTGATTTTTGCCGAAAGGTGCACACAGGTTTGGCACAGCAAATTAAAAAAACTGCAAAAGCTATCAGTTCTGAATCTTGAATCCTACCTTCATTAAAGTTATATTGTGCATACAAGTAATGGGAGAACCTTTTAAGGTCAAGTGTATTAATCCCATCCATATCTCTCACCACTTATATTACTGAACAGCATTTTTACACCATGCTGACTAACTTGTATTCTCTGCAGATGGTAGGATAGGTGCAGATTCCGCTGCAAACCAGCTGGTAGTTCCTCTGGGTTCCCGAAAGCTCAAAATTGAAGATCTGCTCATATTTCCCTGGGGACTCTGAGTAGAACCAGATCTTCAGGACTACTGTTCCGTTGGCAGGTACTACCCAGCGAAATATTTTCAGGCTGCACAGGGAACATGCAAAAACATACAAAAACTCACTTTGTTAAACAAAACAACAAGGCTAAAAGAGCTCCATGTGTCTGTGTGTATTTTCAATTACCCTTTGCTACGTTTCAGTTCCAAGTTCACTTGGTGTTGGTCCTGCGCAGTGCTGTTAGATCTGGATGAGGTTGAGCGTATGTTTTCCCCTTTCACCTTGGCAGAGGATCGTCTCTTGCTCCTCTGACTCTCTCTGCCCTTTTTCTCTTTTTCTTTTGTTACTTGGCTCTCCTTGAGGTTGGCCCTGTCATGCGTTTTGGAAGATGCTGCTGTTGTCTCCTGTATCATCAACATCACAAAGTCTGTTATGTTTACATTACAAAATAACCTTTTCTTTATGTACAGTTCTTGGTAACATCAACCTATGGCTAAGGCATAGTAAAAGCTTGTTTTTTTTGGTCATAATGAAGATCAAATGGTCAATAAAACATGCCCCCATTTTAAAATAAAATATGTAACTTCCTTTTCCAGGATCACTTCACTACATCATATCTTTCAGATTGCTCATTTGTCACAATTACCATAAGTCAAATATAAAACAACTCCATTACCTTCAAAGTAGGCACTTGTGAATCATCCTCCTCCTCACTCTGTTCCTCCAGAAAAGTGAAACAGTCACAGGTGAGGTCACTGCTTGGTTGCTTCCTGTGTTTTGGGAAGGGAACTATAGAGAAGGTGGTGGGAGGTGGAATGGGTGGGCCACTGGGTCCCAACCCCAGATCATCTAACACCTGATAAGACCAGGAAAAAGAACAACTAATGATGATGGTTTGGCTAACTCTGGAAAGACATGTTGAAACACTACACACAGCAAGCGTACCTCAACCAGGGGAGGCAGGGTGCTACCTTTGAGCAACTCCGTAACAATGGGATGGTCTTCCCCTGTTACATTCAGCACAATGTGAGGAATGCTGTCAGGTGGAGACTCATTGTCTCCTGTCTTGTCTACTTCTGTTGGTACTGCTATCTGACTGGGCATTGGAGGCAGCACCTTGCTGTCGCCTTTTCTGTCACTCTTCCCAGCAGGAGTCTGTGTACACGGGGAGAAGATGGACTGACATGATTAAATTGTTGTTTTGAAAAAATAGAAAAAGGTGTTAAATGTTTACATTTCCCCTAATACAAGAGAGGAATCTTTATATTATCCTTTCATGTAAGTCATAAATATTGTTAAATACATGTGTTAAATTTTCCACATTTTAACAGTTTAGGCTAAACTAGAGCTCTATGGCGAGATATGGCTCATCACATAATCGGGGCTATTTCCTAGTTGCAATTTCTGGTGTGGATTCATTGTTAGCCCTACATTTACAAAACCTGACACGCCAAATGGATTTGCTTTACACATCCATCTGGAAAACCACTCAAAGACAATTTTTGGGAAAGAGCAGAGCCTTTAAAAAAAACTCGGAGGGTGACTGGATGAATGTTCTGTCACATCTTTACAGGCCAATCAGAGCAACAAAACACATTTCGTAGACACTACTGAGCAGCGCAACTACCGAAGGAGTAAACTCCATATAGAACTGCATAACGCGAACAATGGCAACTGAGGACATATCAGCACATGACTTTTGATATTTTTGAAAAGAAAAAAAAACAATGATGTTCTTTGTTCTTCTTTTAACAAAGAAATGCTGTCAAATTCTGATAAAACTGGCTGCTTGCTTGCGCCACAACTCCGTCGTGCCAAAAGTATTGCCCCTCGTCGCTGGTTGGTCCTGTCACTTTCTAACCAGGCCCAAATGGTTCAGACGGGAGCTTTGCAAGATGGATTCCCCAGTGAGAAACATGGCAACAGGTGTATCCATCTGCTTTGCAAGGTTAACATTTACCTGTAAGTTGGCTGACTAAATCTGCTTTCCTTTTCTAGCAGGTGCAAAAGTGACATTGATTTTATGTGGTTTTGTAGAGTGCCCCTGCTTCGGGCCCTCCCTAGGGGGTGGCCTGGGCAAGTGGTTTGCGAAATGTTGCTTATAACAAAGTGTTTCTGTAGTATGAAAAGATGTTTGAGGTTGTTTTTCCTCTACCTTGCCATTAGTTTCACCCATAAAACCGTGAGTCATGAGGAGAGTCGTACTCCATCCATTTGCCGCAACCTTCCTTTGTGAGAGACTGATGGTTTAAATGTCAGTTTATGTTTATGCGTTGACGTGTATGGACAAGTGTAGGGGTGAATGTGGGGTTTAATTTTTTTTGTCTGCCAAAGAAGGACCCAGCAGAAAAAGTCTGGGAACCACTGCATTACATAATAGTTTGCTCACAAAGCTTATATTGTCATTTTTTTTCTTCCTGCCTTGAATCAAATATTATCTTCATTTGATTCTATGTCTATTGTTCTACTATGATGATGTTTAAAAAATGTCATTTTTTTGTCTTTTTCTTCTGTACATACCAAAACTTTCCCTATTTTAAGTGTTGTTTTGCAGCTGAAATGTATATTGTGTTTATATGTGCAAACTAACAAAATAGTAGCTATCTGAAAACTTTTCTTGAACACAATCAAACCTTTAAATTGCTCATAGATATTTACAAAAATAAAGACAAATTTAAAGTAGTGTGATTCAGGCAAATAGACCAAATATAGTAATAGAAAAAGCCACCAGTCATGGCTTCCATCAGCTTTACTATTTGATGAAAAAAGTAATTATTTTAAGGTGTGGACAAAGAATCTAAAAAAAAAAACAAGCTCATCTATAGTTAAACCATTTTCACTGCCTTGAAATTAGAAGCAGGTCTCTGCTGCCCTCTGCTGCAAAAACTGAAATATAGCATGACTCTTTACCTTGATTGTGTGTGGTTTCCTCCTTCAACTGCTGGGTTTAGAAACTTATACTTTTTTCTATATAATAATACATATAATAGGAAACTAATGTTACAGCTGTGTGGACTGTATTTCATCTTTGGGTCGAGAAAAATTTATTTTTGTTTCAGCATTTAAAGTCATCTTTAGTTTCAAGCTTTATTGCAAAGATGTCTCAAAGTATAAGAAAATGTTTAATTATTATTGTAACCACAATGTAGTGGTACCCTACATTGTGTATGTAGAACACTTCATAGTCATTCAAGGGTTTGTTTAATGTCAGAGGTTCTGTTAATGACAGGCATTAAAGAGAGGATAAATAATAATATTTTTTTCCACTCCTCCAAGAAAAGTTGCTGTTAGCTAGGAAACTCACACGTCTTTCTGGTACAGTGTCATCTGGTGGGACTTGCAACAAGCCTTGAGCTCGATCCCAGTGCTGCAGGATGTACTCCACTTGTTCCTGGCTCTGCTCATAGAGACTAAACAGAGACTGCTGCTCATCCACACAAGACTGGAGAGGGGAGCAAAGGTGAATAGTGGGCACAATAAGATAATGAAAAGACATTATCTGCAATTGTATAAGGTTAATTTCACATGTAACAGAAAACATGGCCAAAAAGTCTTAAGCTGCTTATAATAGGTGGAGGAGACATTTCACCACATCACCTGTCTATGATCTGCTCACTGCTTTGTGTAAAAGGCTACCTCCTGATTATATTATTTCTCTCAAAAATGTTTCAAAGTTCTCTAAAATTTGTTATAAAATAGCTAGTTTTCAGTGCAAAGTTTTATTAGCAAAATCACTATTTTTCAAGAGCTTACAGTTGGTTCTAACAATAATCTTCTGCCTGGAACTATGGATCTCTACGAGTAATAAGAGCCGAAATATAGCGCCAGTGTTTTGTGGTCGGGGAAAACATGGGCACTGACTGTGGCTCCAGTTGGGGTTTCAGTCAGTACCCCGACAGAAACCGGTTAGGGACAGTCAGTAGCATGACTGTCCCTAACCATTAGCATCATCTGTTCACTTTCAAATAATTCCATGTAAATTAATGAAGTGCTTAGTGGTGTTTACTCAGTCTTCCCCCACAAACTTCTCTTTTTCTTGCTTTTTAAGTTAGAAAACACTTTGATTTATAATTCCTGGTACTTGTTTCAAAATGTTTTGAGGAACTCATATTAACATTTTATTGTAAACACATTTTTTGCCTGTGTCCTATTCAATAATCACTTTTTATATTTGTGTGACTAAGCTACATTTTAGGAACACTAGCTCTGTTTATTGAATGCAATAATATCGAGTCAAATATTTTATGAATGAAAAATATGAAATATATTGATTTGTAGAATAGTGGTTTAGTGTTTTCAGTTCATCTACCTTCTCTTTTTCCAGCTTGTCAGTGAGTTGGGGAGACTCTGCATGTAATTCTTTGGCTCCTTCTTTCTGCTTTTTGACTTCATTGCTATGGTGTGCTATGAAAACAAAAGGTCAGTCTGTTAGCAACTGAACACCCAGTCTGTGACCAATCAGTCAATTTGCTTGTAGATGTCCAAAAGGGAATATGCCAAGTATGATCATCTTTTTTTTGTTTACTGTTTCTTTCACTCTCGTTTGAAATATGCTGCTCTCTTAGGTCAATAAGAGACTCTTTTGAGTTGTGACAGGAAGACATCCTCCCTCCATTGGGTGCATCTGTTGACTGGGAAGAAAATAAAACAAAGGTCATACTCATGGATAAAAATTGGGTCTGTAAGTTTATGATCAAAGTCATTTTGTTCATAAATTATTTTGTATATTTGCGTTGGAATTGGATAAAGATGCCGACCCTTCTTCCCTCCAGCAAGCTCCTCTTCCGAGACATTTCTTGAGTATCCTTCTTTCCACACTTCTTGTTTTTCTTCGTCAGCTCTTCTTCTTTCAACCTCATTTCCTCCAGCAGCCTTTTCTCTTCCTTCTCTTTCTCTCTTTGTTTGAGCTCCCTGATACAAAAACATGTACACAATAACAATGAATTGTATAGATTGTAAAAAATAAGGGCTTATACCAATGCCAATGTTAAAAATAAAAATGTATCTGATTGCTATTACCAATATCTATGATTTTTTTTTTGATCACATCTTCTAGTGAAGACTCCAACCATTTCTTTCTTTAACATGAAAACAGATTGGAGGTTGTCCAAAAGATTACTTCCTATAGTGATTATCTTTGATTTGTTTCAGCAGGTGCCGGCATTAAGTTGACTGGAAACAACAGATAAACATTGGCTACTGATAACTGTTGTTTACAGATAGCAAATGTTTGTCTACAGGTCCAATGTCAGCTGATACATTCATGCATTCCTAAAAACATTTTTTTGAATAGTTAAAGATAATCCAACTGTTGCATGGTAGTTCCCGTTACAGTCAAAAAAGTATTTGCAAACCAAAATCCCTTGTAGATCACAATATGCATTTTTCAATGAAAAAAAAGGGGAAACTTCAATGGTAAACAGCATTATAGACCCATAAGATTATTTTTGTTACATATCATTGTTAATGTTAACATGTTGGCATTATACTGTCCATAACAAATATGTTACTTAGTTTGAACATCTTCACTACTGGTACAATAACTTTGTACCTTCTTCATCTAAGTTTCACCAGTAACCACTTAAAAGGAGAGATGCAGGAAGATGTGTGGGTTTTTTTTTTTTTTTGTTATATCTGATCTGCTCAAATTTGCAAATCTATTTTAGCCAATACGGATACAATACACAACTTTTTCTTATTTTTTTATGTTTCACTCTCAGGGTCTTGTTCAGGTGTGAGAGTAAAAGGGACCATGAGACTGGCAGGCGGATTGGTGAAGCATCAGCAGTATTGTGGGTATTGTGCTGGACTGCTGTGGTGTAGAGGGAGCTGAGCTGAAAGGCAAACCTTTAGATTTACCAGTCTCACCACTAACCCCCCCCCCCCCCCCTTTTAATTAAAAGCCATGCAACAGGTTGTGTTAATTGAAAAGTTTAGGGGTGAAAATGGAGTTTGGGGTTGACTATTGTAAAACATATAAGGTACATATAGCACTGCATTGGTAGGTGATTTAATAAGATAAGATAAGATTAGAAATTCCTTTATTAGTCCCACAAGGGGGAAATTCCAAATTTACAGCAGTAAGAGTGGTGTAAACACTCAATCAAATCATCAGTCAGGCTTAAAATTGAAGTTCATCCAGTTCAAAAAATCATGATTAATTGAACAATCACTACCTTTGCTTGGGCTCTCTGAACTTTTCTTTAAATTGCAGGTCAATGCGCTTCTTTTCCTCCTCAGGCAGAGCATCATACTCTTCCTCATCAAGCTCTTTCAGCCACTGCTCCTCCCTGTCTCTTTTCTCTCTCTGAGTGGTCTCTGAATGACAAACAGACAGTCCCTCTTACTATACATCATCCTTAACCATACTGAATGGAAAATACAACATAAATTGTCTCAGGTTTGTCTCTTGCAGCATCTGCATGAAAATTAGTGTAGACGTGTAAGCTGGTGCATTTTTACCCTCAGTTTCTCTCTGTGCCCTCTTATAAGAGTCACACAAGTTGACAACATAGATGTGTTTTCGGTTATCCAGGGCCTTGAGAACAACTTGCACTGTGCTTGCCGCTGACTGAGTGTACACAGAGTTAAGGCCATCAATCACAATGCCACGGTAGCAGTCTCTCAGCTGTTTCCATGACGGCAGCACCAACAAAAATGAAAATAACAAGACATAGAAATGAAACACAAGAAGACAAAGTTTGAATGAAAATCTTACATTCTTCTAACAGAACAATAGAACATAAACAACATGTCAGATGCTGAAACTGAGACATTTGACCATTTCATTTAAAAAATAAGCTCATTTTGAATGTGACGGCAGCAAAACATATCAAAAAAGTAGGGGCAGGACATCAAATGGCTGGAAAGTAAGGGTACTAATGACAACAGCTGGAGGAGCATTTTGCAAATAATTTGTTTAAATGTCAACTGGTCAGTAACGTGAGGGTATAAAACCTTGGTTTCCCCTAATCTGGGGTCTGGGACGCCCTTGGAGTGCTGCCAGAGATTTGATGGTAAAAATGTTGGGAACCACTGGCATAAAAGAAGCATTTTAGGGAGGCAGAGTCTCTCAGAAGTAAAGCTGGGCAGAGGTTAACCAATCTGGAGAAATCTTTGTGTGTGAGGGACAAGGTCAGTGTTGAATGCTTGTGATCTTCAGGCCCTAAGGCAGCAGTGGATTAAAAACAGGCATGGTTCTGTACTGGAAATCACTGCATGGGATCAGGAATCCTTCCAGAAATCATTGTCTGTCAACACAGTTTGCCATGCCATCCACAAATGTAAGTTAAAGCTGTATAATACAAAAAAGAGAAGCCATTTATTAACACTCTCTGGAAATGGAAATCTCTGGTTTTGGAAATGCCTCCATCTCCTCTTCAAAGCTCATTTAAAATGGACTGGGGCAGGAATACTATTTTGTGGTCAGATGATGAATCAAAAATTGAAATTCCTTCTTTAAACCACAGATGCTGTGTTCTGCGGACAAAAGAGGAGAGGAGCAGCTTACACATCTGGAAAGGTACTATCAATGTTGAAAAATACATAGAGGTTTTAGAGCAGCATGTACTCCCATCCAGTCACGTCCCTTTCATTTTTCAGACAGACAATGCTCAACTACATTATGCATCCATTACAACAGCATGGCTTCACAAAGGGATACTACACAATGGTAAATGTGGCCTGTCCCTACTTTTTGAGATGCATTGCTGCCATTAAATTTAAAATGAGCCAATGGATTGCACGAAATGGTTAAATGTCTCAGTTACAACAACTGATATGTTATTTATGTTCTATTGTGAATAAAACATGGCTTTATGAGATTTGCAAACCATTGCATTCTGTTTTTGTTTACATTGTACACAGGACTTGGGGTTGTACATCTTTGTCACTAGTCATTATGATACATATATATTACAACTTCCGTACTTTTTCAAATTCTACTTTAGTGCATTTCTTGCAAAATTGTTTAAATATATGAATAATTCCATTTATATGTACTTACACTAAAGATACCGGGGAGATACTCTGGTATGCCAGTGATGCTCACTTCAAAACAGTTGAATAGCCCAGTGGAATTTAAAAAATTCAGTTTCTGTTATCTGCTCCCCCCTGTTGTACTGTAGAATCATGCAATATGCAGAAATCAAAGATGGTGGACTTTATGGAGTGGACCCTCCCTATGTATGAATGAAAAGGCTTATTTTAAATTGATCATAAATAAATAATTTCACATAGTCAGGTGATTAAACACTAATTTAGATCAAGCCTTCTTATGTTTCACTTAACCGAGTGGTTTCCACTAAATGCTTTTAGGCTAAATATTCTACACTGCACCTTTAATACGTACATCTTTGTGTGTTAATGATGTATGCATGAAGACCTTGTTTAATCTGTCATTGGAGAAAGGGGAAGTTGGTGTGGGTGACATTCCTCATTCCTCTTATGGGAATATTGTTTACCTACCTGAAATCTCTCTGCGAGGACATCCACCAGTAGCTGCTCAGGCAAAAGACTACTAAGCGCTCCCTTATCTCCTCCCTGAAGCAGATCACAACAAAGGAGTTGGTTTATTCCAGACAATGATTCAACTGTACAGTGTATTTGCAATTTAATATAATTCTTTTATCTGAAGAGGTATTTTGCATGTGTTTTTAGTTTGTCAATGCTGTAAATTAACTGAGCACAAACTGTTGAAACTCAGTTTAATGACTAAACAGCCCAACCCAAAACAGAAACAAACCAGATGACCACATGAAATGATAAAATCATACCAGACAAAGGGCCAATTTGGAGATTGCAGTCTCATGAGGATTATTAGAGAGATTGCTGTCGTCTTCGCTGGGTTTTTTAAATACTTTCACAGCATCATTTGAAGCTGAACCTGAATTAGGAGATGGGTCAAAGGCTTCAAGATGGGTTGCAGGTTTTAAATCTGTGGTTTCTAGAAGCAGAGATATTAATTTAATTAAGCCTTCACTTATCAATTTAAACCTAACATTCCACTTCTGAACTATGCCTGTTTTATGTCTGTTGTCAATATATCTTTATAATGTACACATTGACTGTTAAAGAAAGAGTTAGACACCTTTTAGTCTCGATAAGCAATTCTGACTGCAAGTGCAAATTAAGCATATGAGAGAAATGTACAGTATACAGTTGTCCAGACCATTTTTCGAGTTTTGTGTAAAATCATGTCAATTTTGTCTTTTTTCTTCAGGTTTTTTGTGTTGTTCCAATGCACATAAAGGCAATAAACACATGTATACCAAAAACATTTGTAATTGCAACAGTTTCTGGGAGAAATGGTGTATTTTCTGGAAAAATTCCAGGGGTGCCAATACTTTCATCCATGACTGTATAATACTCACCAGGCTCCTCAGCCTTCTTCTCAGCATACTTGGCAGCAGCACAGTCATAAAGTTGTCTGGCATTCATGCTGGCAGGAGAGACACTATTCATCAGAGCATCTGTCACCACAGCATCAACACTCAAACTTGTCCCTCCATAGTGTTGTGCCAGAGCAGCAGCTGTCTTGCTTTTACCTGGAAAAAAAACATTAAGGACCATGATACAAGGATGCTTCACAAACACACACATCCCAACTATATGGTATCATTAATTTAAGTCTTCAAGATTTTTCTTAGAATGCAAAACAGTTGAGAATATTTTCCTCTATTTTTGATACTATTTTATTTTATATTTGAAAAACAAATAATGTACTTTTAGCTTCACAACAGTCTTAAAGTGTTTCTTGATGTTACACTTTTCCTTTGCTCTGAAATCAGTCAGTGAATTTTCTTTTCTAAAATCTGACAGAAAGGAAAATAAACTTGGTTTGTGTTTTCTGTGTGAGATTTTACCACGTGGCATTTCTATACCTATACGTTGTGTGTCTCCATTGTTGAACACCCATGTTTTCAGATTTTTTTTAAAAAGTACTTTAAATACTTAAGAATTCTTCAAACAAGTTCTCAGTGCTTTAACTCATGTAATAATTTGGTAGGGATGTTCACTTTTTATTGGATTAATATTTGACTAGGGATGCCTGTACTTTCACCCAGGTAATGAGGCTGTGTATTTTGTCCACAACTGAGAATCAAGCCTTTAAAAGTGGCTTACCTATGAGTGGAGCTCCGTATACAATAATAGCAATGCCTCTGCGGTTGCGTGCAGCCAGACCCTCTGGTGAAAGGTCAATGCACATGTGGCGGGCAATTGCTCTGGAAACAGGCGTCATCTCAAGCTGACCCAGTCTTCCACTGCTTCCCTCTCTGTTCATCTCTGAAATGACTGAATTCACATTCCCCAGTAATATTGAAGAAAGCGGTGATTTCATGCATTTAAGTTTTGACTTAAGTAAAACAATGAAATTCACAGAAGAGCTCACTTAGCCCCTGGTATTTTGTTAGTATTTTAAGACCCGCTAATGAAATGGTTGTACTCACATAATTCAGCTGGTTTTGTGGTGTCTGATTGGTGAGCACATTTTTGTTCTGACATCGTTTCATTTTCATGACTTTCATCAATCCAGGTCATGCTTTCATCCACGTTTTCCTCAAGCACAGCTGTACACAAGTTAAAATATATAAAACAGGTGAACACTAACATAATAAAAACAGACACAAATTTTTTCAGTGCTTGTGAATCAACAGGAAATTGCCTGAAGCTACCATCGTCTTTCAGCTGGGAACAGTACTCCTCATAATAGTCAAGCAATTCTGTAGGGAGACTTTCTCCAGGTGCCCTGGGGGGAAGCAGTAGTATGTTGTTTTCATCATAACCCTGCATCAAACGCAGGATCTATATGGGATCAAGATAGGAGAAGGAGAAGGTAAGAAGAATGAGATGAAAACAGGGAAATGCACAATTAAAAATAAGGAAAATCTGTTGTAGGGCTTGGCAAAAAGTTTAGAAGGAGGCAACACTAGTCTAAGAATATTCTTTTAAATATTGGCATGTAAATTGTTTCATGAGACTACTCCTGAGTTGTTATGCCTATTATAACATGAATCCCTCAGCACTCATAGGGATGACAAATGTTTGTTTTAATATCAGCATATGTTGACTGGAGTGACTTTAATTTTTTTCCAAATTTGAAAGGAGGCCTTTACAGAAAAAAAGCTTGAAAACCACTGGTCTAAGGGGCTCAGGAAAGAGACATTCATGGTCAGTGTTCCCCAAACATTTTTTTGGTGACCCAATTTTACAAGATACAAGCCATAACAACCATAAAACATCATTTTCCATATATTATTGTTTACCAAGTCTGCCTTCTGCAGCGTCCTCAGGTGATTGAACTTCGGGATTAGTGTCTGTCTGTCTGTCTGTCTATCTAGGCTTGCACTAGCTTGGATAATTCATTTCCAGATTTGATCTGGTTACTTTCTGTTTTCAAGCTAGGAAGAATCCACCTCCATCAAATAGGCATCCTTCTTGCACTTGACCCCTTGGGCCTCCTGTAGCTGTCTGTCCGGAACAATTTTTCTTTTTAAATAGCCAGGCATCATAAACTGTGTCTTTAGCTTTTTTTGCCATCCAGTGGCTCGTAGAGCCTTATTTTGTTTTGTATTATGGAGTAGAGGTCAGTGTTACACTCAGTGTAGCTTTATGTGCACTGAAAAAGGAATAACACATTAAATACTGTAGCATAGAAATTCAGATAAATTGCACATGGTAGTCTGAACAATGTTTTCCTTCTGATAAATGCCTATTCTGGATTCATAAAGGAAAAAAATGTATACTGCCGATATATATATGGTGTTCAGGTACAGTGAAGTAACTTAAAAACCACTTAATAGCGAGCTAATTGATTTTTTTTGTAAATTTTCCCCATTGTTACCCAGTAACTTAACTGGTAATGTTAGCATCAACTATTATGCTGGTCTAGTAAGCCAGATCAGAGTGTACACATCTAGCTTATCTCTTTTTGTGAAACAAACACTACGTTACCTTTTCTTCCTCGAGATACTGAGTGTCAAAGTCCAGGGAGTAGAATTCAATGGGAAAAGAGCAGGGATTCCTCACTGTAACCTCTGCTTCAGCCTCAGTGCTGAATGGCAGACATGGCTCCAGCTCCAGCACAGATGGGCAGAACTCCAGTTGTAAGTCCTCAGCCTTCCCAGATGCTTTAATGAACACCTTCTGCTTGCTCTCAGCCACTTGGACAACAAGCTGTCTGTTGTAAACATTCTGCAAAGACATGGCCACCATACTTAATAACCTGCAAAAGCTTTTTTGTACATTTCTAAAATGCATTTTAATAAACTGAACAAACTTAAGATCCTTACCTCCTCAACAGGGCTAAACTTTATCTGGACACTGACTCGTTCCCCAGGTGCCAGCATACCAGAGCTTGGGATCGTCTCAAATACCACTGGTGGGGGTCGCTGCCCCTGCAAGACTTTCTTCCGCTGGTAGAGTGGAAGGAACTTATCTACCTAAGTGGAAATAAGGTAGGTGCAACTTTAAACTTTAAATACAGTTTCTCTTGCAGATGAGGATGATTCTTGGTTAAAGGGTGTTTTTCTTTGGTTATGTTTATATTTTGGCAAGGGCTGTCAGCGTTAAAACTTGAATTGCAATCAATTACAGTCAGAATCAATCCATCACATGCTTTATTGTCCTCTAAACATACTTTGGTTAAGCCACTGCATCATCTCTCTGTAGCCTCTGTGATATAAAATAAGTCCAACACTGCACCTTAATGTCTTTTAAAAAAAAAAACAAGCAAAGACAGCAAAGAAGACAGGCCAAAAGTCATCTGCACCTTCTGATACCAAACATTTACCCTTTTACTATTCTTGTATTTACTTTTCAACATTACAAGTTATTTGGTAAAGTACAGATCATAACCTTCAATCTACCCAAAAACTGATGTAATTTGCTGGAGAAGCTGATTCGCACATCTACAATGAAAATTGTTGTACCTTTTTAAAAGGCTTCACCTCCTCAGCGATGCTCCAGTGGCAGGGCACAGGCTCATTATTGAACAGGTGTATTGTCTTCATCTGACAGGGAATATTATATTGCACAAGATTTAGAAGGCTTTCAGCATCAGCCTTTAGGCATTTTCATTTCACTTTTAATTAAAGGGACTGTATTGATTTCTAGTGAAAGCATGGCCTTCATAGTGTTTCTAAATAACATCACTCATACTTTCAATCGTAATATGGAGCTAATGCCTCCTTTGTAGGAATGTATAACTGTAGCTAGTTCCTCTTAGCTGCATTTGGCCGATAGGAAAAGTCATTAAAATAATGATTTTGACAAAATCTGACAGCAAGATGACACCAAAGTGATCATTTATATAAACTGATCACAGTGCCCTTGGTGCTCAACTGTAGATGGACACTGCACTCTCACCTGTTTTCCTGTTCTCCTAATTCTTCATTCTGATTACAGCAAATTAAAACACTGAATTGAAAATTAAAAGTGAATGTTATCAGGTTGTATTACCTGACACATGCCACACTGCAAAGTGTCAAACTGCAGGCTATCAGCTGAGGCAGCAATTGAAGGTACAGTCATTACTGCACATAGTCGCACCTGAATGCTTGGACCGCCTGTGACCTGCATAAAAAAATAAAAAATAAAAAAATCACATCTTCATCTTAGGGACCAAGAGAGAATATTGCTTAAGAAAAACAATGGAGACAACAGGCCAACTATAGATAGTGTCTACTGACTCAGAGCCAATGACAATGATAACACAATGTCTGTCCTCTTTCTGCCCACCTGTATTGGCATGACAACATTTTTGTCCCCCATCTCCAGGTTAGCTCCCTGGGGGTCAAATTTAACTGTGAAAGAATGTCTCTCTCTGCAGGGCAGGTCTTTCACTCTTTCAAAGTCTGCACTGAATCCTGTAAAAGGCAAAGGCAAACCTGTTTTTATATCTTTTTAATTAATATGAAGTACCCAGGAAATGGTAAATTTAGGTAATCTTGAACACTGCAGGCAAGGGTAAAAAAAAAAAAAAAAAAAATAGAATGTTCAAGGTACAATATGTGGTTTCAGTGTAATTAGAACTTGCGCTAACAAGGCTATTTTTCAACTCAAGCAAAGCTTGTGCAACCCAAAGCAGAAGTTACCCTTAATCCAAACTCTGATCCAGTTCTGATTTGTTTTACTTCTTTTACTTCAACCAGAGCCAGGCCTTTGTTTGTTTTTTTTAATTACTATTTTATAAAGATATTTATGGACAGACAACTGTGATTTCAATCCTTTAAATGTCTCTTACCATAAAAACAAAGTACAGTTTTTCCCAAAACCATCAATTATTATTTGACAATAATTTTGTGTTATAAAAAACATACAAAGACTAACTTTCTATTCTTGTGTACAACATAAGGCAGGCTTAAAATGCTCTAGTTCTTTTTTTATGCCTTACAGTATGACACTGTTTTCAAAGGCTTAAAAACACCAGGAGTCTCATCACATTAAGTTTTTATCTATCAAGTTATCTCATAGTGTTGTCATAAGTTATTACATGTGACACAAATGAAAAAATTAAATATTTAGAATATCTTCTGTATTTTTCTTTTGTATTACCTGTGCCAGCCAGACATTTAAGATTGGCATGGAAGGACACTGCCACTGACCCAGTATTTGTGATTTTAACAGTGTGACTGAGAACTTTGCCTGGAACTACGAAACCAAAATCCAAGATGTACTCTGGTAGCGTTAACCTGAAGAAATGGAGAGTAAGACAAAAACATTAACAAGACATCAATTAATAAAAAACGACATCCCTTACAGACATGATATTTCTTAACTAAAGCAAAGCTCAGCAGCAAAATTGATGCATCACTGAGATTTAGTTCAACTGTTTTGTCATATCATTTCATAAAAGTATTAGCAGTGTTTATAAAAAAAGTATTCACCTCCTTAAATGTGTTACCCTTTTCTTGATTTTATTAATCAATTTTGGTCAGTATAATTTATCTTTTTTGACAAAAAATACAAACTTACCCTCTTTAATTTCATAGTGGGAACAGATTTTTACAAAGACCCCTGTAAAGTAAAATCCTAGAGGGTGAATAAGCTTTTCAGGCACTGTACACTGCTGTTAAAATGTCAATCAAATTAAAAGTAAATACAAACAAGATTTGAAGCATTGCAGATCATCGAGTAAATGTTTTTTTGTTTGTTTGTTTTCTGTCTCACAAAACACTGTTTTTGCCCTTACCTAATTTTTTTTATTGTCTAATTTAAGTTGACCTTTAAGTAAATCACAATAAATGTGGAAAAAAAGCCTATCAATGTCAAGAAATTCATGAATTTAAATAAGCTGATTAAAAAAACTATACCCTGCCAGATATTATTATGAACAAAAAGTTTTTGAATTCCACAACACAGTTCTCTTTTCCTTTCAGGGAGACCATCTGTTCAACCAAAATGTGAGTGAGTTTATGTGTTTGAACATACTTGCTGAGTTTTTGCCACTCTCTGGAACCTTGTGAGTCACTGAGCTCCAGCAGGAGAGCAGTCACACTGAGAGCATTCTGTTTGACCAGTGCTTTCTCAATCTCCATGTGAAGTAGCTCTTCATTCTAGAAGCAGCGGGCAGAGAGGAAAGAAAAAGCATGAAAGTTGCAGCACATGAAGAACAGCAATGGCTGGCTTATAACAAAAATAATAACATCAACAGTTTTGTAGTTGGAATGCTTTTAAAGAATCATATTATATTCAGTGCAAAATAGATAAGAAAAAATCTTTCATTAAGTTCTGTGATGAGTCAAAACTCTGGTTCCGTACAGTAAATCAACTTTTGCACGAAGTCAGATAATACCCACATACTACAAAATGGCTACTTTATGACCTTTAAGGGTTATGAAGGTAATTGCGCAAGCTGCTGACATCTTAAACTGGAATTTTGACCAGGCAAAAATGAAAGCTGTTGTAGGGCAAATCGTTCTTTAAGAAGCAGCTCTCCTGTTTAGTTATTCCTGAGGTTTATTTCTCTGTTCCCTTGACAACTGGGTTGTGGGTATATATTACCTAAATCAGTGACAGAATTGATTTTAAGATACCTATACAATAGTGGATAATCATACAATCAGTTTGCCATCATCTTATCTTTTTCTGCACTGCAGCAACAACAGATGGAAAGTCATAGTGGCCATATGGGTTTTGTGGACAGTAATGTACGACTAATATGTTTCAGAGGTTGTCTGGGGCAGCACAGTCTTTTTCCTTATCTTCCCTTATCAGATATGTTTGCATTTTTCATGTCATTGCTAAGGGGAAATGTCAGGGATATTCCTTTGGTAGTATACAATTGGTAAATACTGATGTGATGAGCAGAAAATACCTTTTTTCAATGGAATTCAGTCTACCCCCTGGAAAATCAATACTCAGATAAGAAGCAGGGAAAGCCCTGCTGAGTAGGCTGGTTACTTAAAACTGAGATTAAGTTCCTGCTCTGCCTCCCCTATACTTGAAATAAATACATTAGCAGGACAGTTTGTATTATTTTTTACGAATCAAAAATTCTTCATAGGAAGGATACATGTACTGAATTTAACAAACACAGTACTGATGTTGATACATGTCACATTTAAAAAACTAATTCTAAGGTCAGTTTTCATTCTTAAAAACAACACTTTGGATAATACAAAGTATCCACTGTATAGCACCTACATGTTTAAGTCACTTACTGTGGGAGTGCCAGGAGATTCAGTTGTTGCTTCTACTCTCTTTGTGGTGTTTCCATTTCTAAACTCCTCTTTGGTTCTACATGCCTCCACAGCTGCTCTAGCTTGCTGCATCAAATCACTGTAGTATTCCTCGGCTGCATGAGAATCATAGTGTCACACCAGTGAAGAAACAAAGCATTGTAATCGTGTCTCACTAATTTTTGAATATGGAGTTCAATGTATAAGTGAGATCAGTCAAAACAACCACAACTACTACCTACTATGCATCTGACTAACAGTTTCCATAGCATGATCAGTAAACTATTACATAACATGGTGGGCACTTTCTACTGCTATTAACACAGACTTAATTCAAAAGTTTAGAGGGCCATATAGGTTGGGAATGCTCCCTTCTCCAACACATGTCAAAGATTTCTAACCAGACAAATTACCTCTAATTGACAAGAAAAGGAGGATATTATGAAATATTGTGAATTTTCATCCTGCTTCTTCGAGGGTAAGGATATGATGATGTCTATACATACAAATATTTTGTGGTAAGTCGAGGCTGATCCTTGGGAACAACCCCTCTCCTGTCAGAGTGATGCCCTGTGGCGGCAGGTAAGCCACCTGCAGCTGAAGTCGCTTTTCAAACACCTCAGGTACTCCAGGAAGGTAGAGAACCCGTAAACACAGCTCTGCATTAGCATCAATGTAACCCTAAAACACAACCGCACTTTAAAACTGAATAACTCACATCAGTGATGACCCTTCCAAACTTAAAATACAACCAAGATAATCTCACCATGCTGGGGATGACCATGGGCTGGCCAGGCCTGATCTCTTCTCCTTTCTTAATTTCCCCATGACTTTTTCGTTGCTGTGCATTAGGTGGCTGCTCAGCCTCTTCTGAGTTCTTCTTCTTTCCCTCTGCCTCCTCATTATCTCCACTTTGAAGGTCTATGATCAGGAATTTGAAGCCTATCTTGCCAGTATTCTTTAGGGTCACCTCAGCCTCCCCTACATGATCAAAAAGCTTGAAAGATGGAGATTGCAAGGAGAGAATATGTGTTAAACGTCTATTACCTTCTCTTTAAAACTGTAGATACGTAATAGAGGCATTCCCATTGATTAGCAGAACTATTTTACTTTGATGATACAACTCCACCTGGTGTTTGATGGTTAAATGGTGACTTTATTGTATTCATCTCACTTCTTTATTTTCCTACTACTGAAGCAATTTTGCTCCCCTTCACATTCATCCATTCCAAAAGTGTGCGTGCTGTAGGCCAGGGTTGTCAAACTCAATTACAGCAGGGGCCTGATTCTGGATCCAGAACTAACCTGAGGGCCTAACAGGGTCACCTTTTTAGCCAAAAAATTTCAACCTTGCTTCAAAGGTAATGAAACATGAAAAAAACAAAACAAAACAAAAACTTAGCACTGATGTTAAAAAATTTTGAAATTTAATAAGGTTAAAAAGATAAGTTCAAAGGCCCACAATCTGAGAACAGTAAATTTATTAGTTCAAAAAGGTCAAAATATGAAATTTAAATTAAAAAAAATATGTTTTTAATGACAAATATATTAGAAAGAAACTCAAAATCACGCGTTTAAAAGGTCAAAATATGAAATAAAATTTGTAATCATTTAAATTAAAAGTCAAAATATGATTCAAAATTTTAAACTGTGAGTCTAAAAGGTCAAACTATGGGATTATGAAGTCAAAGTTCAGAGTTAAAAATATGAGGTAAAATACAAAATAATTGGTTAAAAAGGTCAAAATATCACTTAAAAATTAGAATTATGAATCCTAAAGCTCAAAATATTATATGAGAAGTCAAAATTAAGAGTTGAAATGCTCAAAATATGAAATAAAAAGACAAAATCCTAAGTTTGAGTTCTAATTGTAAGAAATTAAAACACAAAGTAATTTCTTTACTTGCATTCCTGACTTCTTATCTAAATATTTTTACTCCTTACTTTTTCAGATTTCGTGACTTAACAAGGATATCTGAAATCATCAAGGATAAGTTCACATTTTTATACTTGAGGAAATCTTCAGACCTCATACTGATGGGCCAGTTATAACAGAAATATGAGGTCATCCTGCGGATTTAACTGTTCCACGGGCCGAATTTGGCCCCCAGGTCTTGAGTTTGACACCTGTGCTGTAGGCAGAGGATGCTAAGTAATGTGCCCAACAGTACCAAAAAACCCCATTATATGCATCCACTCACTGCAGATGGGGTTTAGTGTTGGGGTTTAGTGTCTAGGGAATAAAAATGGAGAGATGTCCACCACTATCACTGATCCACAGCCGCTGCGCTTATTTGTAGTTTATGACTTGTAACTGATGCGATGACTAAAGTTTTTTCCTACATGAATGTGCACTCTGTTTGCACCTTTTGGCTCACAATATTAACTTTCACTGAAATATATTAAGAATTAACATTAAAGTGCAAGGAACAGGTGAACTTCTGAGTGACAACAGAAAAGAAATAAGTGAAAATGCATGTGCAGACTAAAAAGATACATTATAGGAAAACTGTTTCTCAAAATCTGTCTCTTCTGTATACACCTAAGGGGGTTGTTTGGGGACATCCTGACCTATATGGATAAATCTAATCATTGTAACAAGACAACAACACAGAAACTAAGTGAGTGGGGAGAGATAGCTGGAGTGAAATGAAGCGAGAGAAAGTATTGTGCTGAACAGACAGGAAGGTCAGAGAAATGTTCTGCTGAATTTGCTCATTTCAACTAAATCAAAAATCAATATGTCCTTGTTTTGAATATCAATGATAACTGGTCTGGATGGCCTGCATACCTAAAGAAGGAGAGGGAGTGCAAAAGACCAAAGTGGGGAAAACACTCAGTGTTAATGTGATTCTTCACATCATTTTTTTGTGGGTCAAAGGTACAATACTCTTGACTGCACTCCTTAAATTAAAAGCTTCTCTTTAATAAAATGCATTTTAACACAGAAGTGATTATCTAAGAAAAGCACCCTGAAGTTGTGTAAAAATCCAATTTGTTTTGTCTTAAAAAAAGAAAAAAAAAAAAACTAGTGTCACACACAGACAGAGCAAACAGATGGCAAATGAAGTACAAAGAAAACATGCAGAACAGCAGAACAACAAGGAGGCAACAGGCAGGCTGAAAGTCCATTCATAATAACTCTCTACTTAGCCTTAACCATCTGTGCACACTGAGCTCAAGCTATTTGATGTGCAGACTTCGTTTGGATTCATCACTAAACAAGAATCCTAGTACACATACCAGTGGGCCAAAGTCCACATGGCTACTGTCGAGACTGTAGCTGATGACTGATGCTTCTCCTCTGAGCGTGATCTCATACGTGGGTCCCTCTTCTACACGGCACCGTGCTGTCAACTCTCTGCTGACATTTTTGAGGCCATAGAAGGAGAATGTCACAGGCTGCTCATCCCCAGGTTGCAAATTACCATATACCGGTATGACATCAAACGCCTATAAAGACAAAAAGAAACCAGTAGAACATACAATATTTCATGATTTTTAGAGATTCCCAGAGAGTGAAGATATGTTAATCATTAGACAAGAATAAATGTTATAGTGGGACATGAGCACATTCTTGACATTTTCTGAGTTAGTACTACTCTTATGTGCATAAATGACCAGCTGTGCTTTCACTAGGTAAAATATGCTGGAACATTTGTTATTATTATCATTCTCATTATAATTCTCATCATCATTATTATTATTATCTTTTATTATTATTATCACTATTTTTATCTCATATCTTTAAATTAATTTAGGAACTGTTCAATTTGCATTGCTATTACCACCTTTATATATATGTTATACATCTTTCCCCTTAATGCCATTAATTTTTGCTAATGCTAGTATTAAAGTGGTCATTCCTCCATCTTACAAACATCATTCTTACTTCTATAATCATCACTTGAACAGTGTAATTGAATCTACGAGCAATACTAGTATATAGCTACATTTATCAATAATAGTTCTCTCCATTTCATTACCATCCTAGCTGCTACTGATAATACTGCATTGTTCTGTTGTCTATCAATCAAATCTGTTACTGCTAATTTTCACATATTGTTACCATCATCAATAAAGTTCTAGAAATTTCCATCAAAATGGGAGATAAGTTTAAGTCCACAACTGCCATACATTTGTCTTTCATTTGGTGTTTTGTTGTTTCTCTTGACCCTCTCCTCTTCCTGCTTTTCTCCCATCCCTACCTTCCCTTCTAGTCCTTTCTAACACCAGTGCAGCAGATTGACTGATTGGTTAATTAATTGATTAATTGATTAATTGATTGATTGATTGATTGATCAGAGCTAGTTTAGCTATGGCCTGTTCAGAGTGCACCTGCTGGATATACACCTTGATGTAATGCAACCTCTGACTTAAAGCTGGAAGTTAAAACCAACTTTCAGTTATACTTGTGTACCATCTGGACCTTGGTCTCTCTTTTATGCCCAGGATGGAGCAGGAAAGAGTTTAAAAAGCCAGACTCCTCCTATGTAATATGAATGGAAAATATAATGTCCCAATATAATATTTCAAAGTGAAACACATGAGGTGCATGTTTTGCTTACAGATCAATGACCAGTGCATCTTGTTTTGATCAAAGAAAAGGTATGAAGATGAGGGATGAGTAATCTGTGATCGGACAACAAACTCAGTGTAGATTTACTCTCACAGTGAGCTGATCAAATCATTAAAGCAGATGAGCCCTGTTGAAGCCCTGAATAACTCCATTGAACACTGTCATGTGTCACACAGAAACAGAGCACTGTCCCCCACTCTGCAGCTGTCGATTGCTGAGAATGTGTTCCAGCTTTCTGGCCTGGATGTTTGTTTCTCTCGCTTTATGTCAGTTGTCAGTTTAAAGAAAACAGGGATATAGTGTTTAAAATTGTGGGGTGCTTGTTAGGTCAAAAAGATTTAGAAATTAATGACAGCGGAGCACGGCAGGTTTTAAGATACAGTGGGAGACAAAGTTAATATTCATTGGACAACAGCATGCTGAGACATATAGTATTTCTTTAGTTTTAAGAAGACCTGTCCCTGTTATCAAAATCTTTTGTTGACAGTTTGACAGGTGAATATGTGTAAGATGCAACACACACTGTTCACATGAACAGGCATGATAAAAACAGCCATGATCATTCCCGGGTCAGCTTGGTGCACTTGATGAATCTTTGAGTCTTCAAGTTGGTCATTGTTAAGGATGTATGAGATAAGACTGACTTTATTTGCACCCAGCTGTTGGCCTTGGCTCCAACTGATTCCAGTATTAATGCTTAGTTAATCTGACTGTCTCCAACATCCGCTTACTATTCTAATCCTCTCTTCTCCACATGTAACTTTTGCTAAGAATACAAATGTGAGCTTTTCCTTAAATATTTAGCTATTCCCCCAAGTGTCACAAATCCATAACTTTTGAAACAGAGAATGGAACTGTGGTACATCCAAGTTTAAAGCAAAAAGTAATGTAATTTGATAAATTACTTAATCAGTATACCTTTGTTTTGGAATGCTGGTTTAACAATCATAAAATGTTTTTCAAAAAGTAGTGTTAGAATAATATAGTTCATGCTTTTTGGTGAGTCACTTTAACAAATGCATGTTGAAGGTATTTTTTTGTCTGTTTAAAAGGGTAAAACATACTTCTTGTTATGCATTACAAACTAGCATGAGAAAGACTCTGAACTGTAAAGGCTTCTCAATATATATATAATATAAAGGAAGAAAGCAGAAAATCAGTGTACACTGAAAGAATGGGATTGATCTTTCCAGAGAGGTTTGTGATAAAGCCTGTGCGCATGTAGTTCTACTTGTAGCATTGTGGTATACAGTGCATTCAGAAAGTATTCAAACCCACATCCCTTTTTTACATTCTACAGTCAGAAAAAAAAAATCCATTCTCATTGATCTACTCTAAGTATCCCAACATGACAAAGTGAAAAAAGAATTTGTGATCTTTTTGCAAATGTATTAAATATAAAAAACAGAAATAAGTAATCAGTTTCTTTGCAAAACATTTGAAATTGATCTAAGTCCTCCCATTTCTTTGGATCTTCTTTGAGTTGTGTCGACACCTTGACTGGAGTCCACCTGTGGTAAAATAAATTGACTGGGCATGATTTGGAATGGCACACACTTGTCTATAGAAAGCCTCACAGCTGGCAATGCATATCGGAGCAAAAAACAAGCCATGGAGTCAAACAAACTGCCTGCAGAACTCAGAGACAGGATTGCTGCAAAGCACACATCTGAGGAAGGCGTTAAAAAAACTCTGTTGCACTGAAGTCTCCCAAGAGCACAGTTGCCGCCATCATTCTCAAATAAAAGAAGGTCGGCAAAACCAGTGTGTTGTGCACTGAGAAGAAGCATCCGTCCAGCCACTTTGCCATAAGCCTAGATTGGTGGAGGCTTCAGTGATGGGTGTCTTTCTGTCCCAACTCCACACAGGATCTCTGGAGCACCGTCAGAGTGACCATCAAGTTCTCTGTCACCTCTCTTACTAAGACCCTTTTCCCATGCTGCTCAGTTTGGCTGGGCAACCAGCTCTTGGAAGAGTCCTGATTGTGCCAAACTTCTTCCAGTGAGAACCATGCAGGCCACTGTGACAGGATTGTTGCAAGGCACAGATCTTGAGAAAGCTACAAAAAATGTCTGCAGCAGTAAGGATTCCCAAGAGCACAGAGGCCAAATCATGTCCAGTCAACTTAATTTACCAAAGATGGACTCAAATCAAGGTGTTGAAACATCTCAGCAAACATCCAGAGAAACGAGAGCAGCTAATCTGAATACTTATTTAAATATGATATTCCTGTTTTTTTTTTACACAAATTTTCAGAATTTCCTAAAATTCTGTTTTCACTTAGACATTATGGGGTACTTAGTGTAGATTGATCACTAGAAAATGAATGTATTTTGACTGTAGCATCAGGCTGCAACACAACAAAATTGAAAAAAAAATGAAGGGGGTCTGAATACTTTCTAAATGCACTGTAGATCTATGGAAGAAATGTCATGAAAACCCTGATGTGTTTACATGTGAAGATCTGCCTACCTCTTCGACACGTGGTGTTCTATGTGTGCTTTGCTGTTCATCTGCACCGGCACTGGGGCTATGAGGATGAGGAAAAGAAGTGAAGTCTGTTAAAGAAAACTCCATCCTTCTTAAGTCTGATTCTATCCATTCCACACAGCTTTCCTGTGTCTAGAAAAGGACATATTACATTACAGTGTCCCTGACATCAAATATTCATAAGCAAATGAAATAAAACTCCACAAATAGACACATGCATGAGACAAATCCAACAAATACACGTTCTATATTGATGCTGTACTAATAATTAAAAGCGCCACCATGTTCATGTAGTAGCAGAACAATAAATGTACACAGAGAATGTAGCCAGATTTTGAATCTACTGTAAGCTTATATTGTTAATAATTATTTACAAGTATTGTAACAGTAAAATACAGAAGAAAATCTTAGCATCCACACCACAAATATCTCTGATTCTTGTTTTCCCTCTCTGTTCTTCCCTCTCCCTCCCTGTGGGATCAGACTGTGTGCATCCATCAAGTTAATTAAACAGAGTGTTCTATAATTAAGAGGAATTTTAATAGGCAAGCAGCAGGAAACAGGTCAGGATAGATTGCAGTGAAGTGCTGAATAAACATGGAAGAGAATGAAAGAGATTTAGTGAGTGAAGAGTGAAGCCATCTCAAAGCTGGCTGGACAAGTCCTATATTAAATCACTATTTACGCTATTGTTGTGCATGCCTGCTCCTGTGAATGTGCATGCCTACGAGCGTTTATGATTATATGTGGGCTTCATGATATGGATTCATATTAGGCAGCATTCCCACGCCTTTATTCAGAGGTTATAGGAATTCTACAGCGCTGTTGTGTTAATGGATTTTGGATGCATGGTAGTAAAACAACCAGCAGGGGGCACTGTTGCATGGTCAGTTTGGGATGACAGCTGTATTAAAAACCAAGCTGGCCTAATGTAGAGCCATAAGAGGACCACAAATGAGAGCTACCAGCAATGTAAGCTATTTGGGTTAGCAATAACTCTAGGTCAGTGTTCTTGAATTTTTGGTGCAGCTCTGGGGGATAAGAGTTTGTAATTGTCACTCGTAGTATTTGTCCCAATATGGCAGAAGAAGCTTCTAAACATTGGTCCTCTAAAAAACAGTATAAAACCCATTGGTGCGGACAAAGGAACAGATGGTGAGACAGCAGTTGATGACTCTGCAAGAGCTCAGCTCAAAACAGAAATAGCCTTTCTTTGACACTCTCACATCTGTCTCTCTCTCCTGTCCATCTTTTCTTTCCTTCTTGCAAACTGCCGGTGTGACTGCTTTTCACTATTCCCTTGTCCTCACTAGCATTAAAACTCCACACATGAGTGACTACTGAACCATAAGAATCCCACTTCCTGCAGACTGACAGAAGGAAGCAGGGAGTTGTTGTGAGTGAATTTGATGCTGTAAAATTTGACTAGTAAGGACAAATAGCTTCTGGGGTTCAAGTTTGGAAGTCAATGTGAGTGTGTGAGAGAGATAAAGAGGCTCTCAGTGGTCTGCAACACACTGGAGTATTTTAAAAAAAACTGTTAATACAAAGACATTTATATAGAGAAGCTAGACAACAAAAGCATGCTGGCTTTTATTACTTTTTCGTTTCAAGGTACTATGAGTCTAATTTTTACAAGTGAACATCCACAAACAATAACAGCCAGTTTCACCAGTCTTCCAGTAAATTAGCTTTTTAGAATATCATTTTGTTTATGCCAGAGGAGTTCCTTTTCTTATTTCCAGCAGTTGTGCTGGTTGCTGAAGAAATAAACTGATTGACTTTATATGCCTTTTTCCATTTCATGCTACTTTGATACTCTGTTTTTAATGGAAAAACAACACAAAGGTATGGGCACCAAAGTGTGTGTCCTCTCTCTTAAGACACATAATTTATACTTGCAGAAATGCTTCTGGAATGTCCACAAAACTCCGCACAGAGAAAATAACATTTGAAATGTGTCTGTTCTCTTCCCTGAAATGTCTTGTTTGTCATTAAAGATTTTCTGTTTATTAGTTTCTCTTTGCACTGGGCAACAGAGAAAACAGCTTCCTATACATTTTGATGCAAAATAAGAAACTCAAGGCAACTGATTACATCATAAAAATGTGAAGTTAACAGAAATGTTATTCTCATTACAAGAAAATGCTTTAGCTCTGCTAAACACTCTTTTTTTATTACCTGGTTAAAGCTTTAAGTGATCAGTCAGTCAGATATCCAGCAATCTGATCCATAAAGCATTAAAAAGCTGTAGTGCAATCAAAAAAGTAGAATAAGCTAAAGTTTTCTGTCTTACTTCTTGCTGATATAAGGCTTTAAAGACATAGAAGATACAGTATTTTAATTTATTGTACTGCCTCCATCTATCAGTAGGGTAGATGGATGGAAAAGAGTAAGCTCTATTGAAATTTTCCTCTCCAAGGCCTGCGGTGTAATTACTGATAGCAGTGTAATTAGCTGAACATGGGCAGATAGTGCAGGTTATGTGAGAGAGAAGACAGACTTTAAAGTGAGTGAGTGAGCACAGAGTGAGGTCTCCATTTAATTAGCAGGACGGCCTATGAGACAGATTGTTAAGTGAGGTCACAGTGTAAGATGGAAGAAGTGAAGTAAAAAAAGGAGACTGTTAGGATTTTGTAGTGAACACAGGCACAGCCAGAAGAAGCAGTGGAGCAGGAGGAGTTGAAGAAAGACAAATAGGCAATGTTAAATCCTAATATGAGGACAGGGAGGGCAGCAACAAGGAAGAATACCAATGGATGGAAGCGGGGGAAGGGAAAAGAGCAGTAGAGGGTGATAAATCAGGTGGAGCACTTAGTTGGTTCATGGCCATGGATAGAAACGCTACGCTAGTATTTACAGTCTATTTCGAAAGAAAGAGCAAGAGCAAAGACTTGAGACAGAAAGGTACAATATAACATTTAGTACCAAATCAGTAGACTTGTTCTCTCAAGAGAATCTGGAATGAAGTTGGCATTCAATCCAAACTGTTAAATGTATAGCTGATGTACTAACTCATCCCAATGGACCATTTTAACACAGGGCAGAAATCCATTCTCTCCTTGTTGCCTTACTTCATCCATTCTTTTTTATATTCTTTACCATATGGTGTCTTTTTGTAAGTGTAAACACACACACACACCCCCACCCCCACACCCACACACACACACACATACACAGGATCCACCACATAATGTTCACACATGTGAAGGAAAAGCATTGCATATACAGAATTATGTATATATATTTCAAAAATCTTTCAGCTGTTAATTACTGGACATAGACGTGGGCTGTGGTGTTGATGCGAAAGGATGGAAAGGACGTGATTCATTCTAGACATTTTTCATTGTGAATCTACCTGATGGTGCATTGTTTCTTGTCTTCAAGGAAATCCCACTGATAGTACACAGGCAGTGGGGAGCAGTTGGTGATTGAGATTACTTTCTTAGTCAATGTGCTATTAAGCACACAGCCAAAATCCACTGTGTTCAGGGGGAAGTGTAGGTTGGGGAAGTGGACCTCAGCATGCAGCTCCACTATGTCTTGTTGCGGGTGTCCCTGGTAGTTTACCTCAAGGAACTGGAATGATATCAAGAGAGGAAATGCAAAAATAAGTGTCCAATAGTGCTGTACAGTACTTTACAATTTCATCAATATATCGTTTATAGGATTTTCATTAAATACATCAGAAAAGTCTGAATTTATTGTAATATGCTGGTTGCAGTCAGTGGAGCATAAATGCCGTTTCTGAGGCAGGAGGTGAGACAGAGGAAAGTTAAAACACTAGCTCTAAATTGACCTTTAAGTGGCAATTACTTTCAGAAAATTCCACATACATTTAGAAAAATTCCTTCACTTTACCAAAAGTGTTTTTTTTTTTTACCCCCCCCTCCGGGTTTAACCAGTTTTTGCTCAGTCCTGCAGACCTCCTAGCATCTGGCGTCATCTAGCCAGATGGGGGGAGACAAGAGTCTTAAGGGGTCTTGTACTGTCTTGTTTTGTTGCAAACATGCTTTTAATGGAAGAATTAATATACTATTAAGACAATACACCTTGTGGAGTAAGCAACCGACTAAAGGTGTGTTGTTCACCAACGAGCCTGGTCTACATAACAGCCCTTTTATGTGAACCACAGTGGCTAACTCTCGTTTGAGTGTCAGCTCTTTGTCCTCCTCTCTTTTGTTGTTATTTAAAACAAATTTAAAAAGCCAATCTGGTGCTGAATGAAAAGTTTTAGAAGCAAAATGACCAGCGCTGATTACTGAGCCAAGCCAAATGATCCAGATCAAAAATGATGGATTTCTTCTCAGAACAGCTCAGGAAACACAGGCAAGATCAGACTTTAATATGCTAAAACATGGCAAACTGCAATAAACAAAGCCAGGCCACTTTGCAGAAACTGATCATACGCGTAAAGTGTTTGACGCCACTTGTGACAGGATAAGACAGAAACTTTTAATCCCTTCCTGCTGTGGTGCCTCAGCGTTTTTCCCTCCTGAATGTTTCACTTCTCTCTAGACGCAAAAGGAGCTTAAGAATGTTTTTTGCCCACTTTTAATCATTAGCACAGTATTAAACAGCACAAAACTTTGGTATTTAGCATCCCCTTTGAAGAAAGTACTTCTTGCCCCCATTCTGAAGTCACTGTGGCGTGACTTCACCTGCAAAGAACCACTAAACAATAACATGTATTTACTGCAACCAGCAATGTTTTTTCATTCACATCTTTTTCACAAGCTTTCACATCGTTTTCATGCAGTCAGGTGAAACTCAAACTAGATACTGGCCTGCCTCATATTAACTGGGGAAAATCTAGTGCCTTGGTTCCCAACCTGGGGTGAGGGCCCCCCTTGGGGGGCACCAGAGATTTCAGCGGGAGTGCAAGGGTCTGTCTGCTCTGAGGTTGTTAAAATTAGGGTTACCTAAACTACCAAAATAATGATAAAACACATGCATTGTTCATACAAAAGTCTTTTGGTAATCACAATTTTGTTTTGGCTATTTTGTTTGGCTTAAAGTGATGACAATAATTCAATTTGATGTGTATTTTGACAACAATATGTCACTGTTTTTTTCTTTTTTTTTTGTTTGTTTGTTTTTTTGCATGGATCCTGGGAGGGCGCAGCTCTTCTTAGATATGTGAAGAGGGCTCAATGGAAAAATGTTTCACACTTGGAACCACTGATCTAGTGGAAAGTACTCAAGTTAAAATAGATATTTAAAGAGTATTCATCACATATTAAATCATTATCATTACTCTAGTATATAGAATAAAACATCACAATATATGGCATTGCCCTCATTTAACAATAGACTTTAAGGCAATGATAATTCAATAAGAACTGTAAGGTTCTGACTCTAATTCTGACACATATTTAATCAACAGTTAAGATAGCACATATTTTCAAATGTTTTGGGGAAATTATGGTCACAATAAAAGTTGAAGCTACTACTAAATCTTGGTTTCTGTATTAAATCTAACACTCTGCCACTGCATCCTGGTCACTTTATGATGAGGCCCTTACACATCTTTTAATTCAGTGATAAGTAATATAATATAGTGTTTACTTATGGTCCCGTTTATCCGTTGTGTAAGGCCTCAGCACCTGGAACCAATTAAAGTTAAAATGTATTTGCTACATATCTAAATTACTCTTTTTCCTTCCTTGTATTGAGTAGGATTTATTTGTTGTTTCTTATTATGTCAAACAATGAAGTTTATGTACTTAGTCTTGTCAGATGTATGTCCTTTCTGTGTGGGCATAATATCACGAAATCTGGTGCAACCACTTTTTCATTTCCTGTGTATAATTTACCATTACCATTACCCACTGTCCCTTTACAAATATACTAAACTGAAGCTATCAAGTTTTCATAATTAAAAGGTACACTTGAAAAAAGGGTAAAAATCTAATCAATAATCAATTTGTGGGACAGACTTTCTTTTGGCTGCTATTGTATTTTGAGCCACTGCAAATCTTAATACTCAAGTTAGCAAGAGCTGTGACATTTGCTAGGATATGCAACAACAGAATATCCCAAAAAAGCAAGTTTTAGATGACACCAATTAGAAATAATAATAACAATAAAGAAATCATTCTCATCACCTGATCCACGACTCGTGATACCCGATCCTGGTAGTCTGCCGGATTAAAGCATATCCACAATTCAGCTTGCCCTCTGTCACCTAAGACAATGGACTAGAAAGAGGCATACAGCAGTTAAAATTCTTGGACATAAGGGAATTAGAATATTCAGCTTGTATTTTTATTAGCAAAGATCTGGAATGTAGACTAACTAGTGTAACTTTTGAGTATTTATTTATTAAGCCTTGCTTTCTTTGTTTTCAAAATCTCTTGCTGTACGCTTAAAAAATAACATCCTGTTTCATCTGGTGACTACCAAAGCAGAAGCCCACAAACCTTTTAAAAACCTCCCCACAGGTTAATGAAACATTTGTTGTAATCTTGCCTTGGGCTACAGGCTTATCAAAACCTCAGCTACTCCTTGACTTCAATCAGAGACTTCCCAGCACTTTAAACCCCTTCTTTAATGAGGATTCAAAATCTGCATTACAAGCAACTCTTGCAATAGATGTTAGAGCTTTTGAAGGTTCCAAATGAATTGAAATTATATCATGTTAAAAAGGGTTTTGGCGATCAGGTTGAATCCAGCAGGCAGCCTGGGTTCAGGTCTATCATGTGATTCTTTCCTGCATGTCATTACCCCCCCACACACACACCTCTCTCTCGCTCTCTCACAATCTGACACCCTCTCACAATGTTCTACTCTATCCCCTGTCATATCTGATAAATGGAGATAGCCCCAAAATAAACTTCAAAAATAAGTTTACTTCAATAGCTCAGGTAATAAAAATGTTAAGTTTGAAAATGTATGAACATTACATGTCAAAAATCTGATTCATATTATCAACTGGGACAGTAATTCGACGTACAAAAAAAACAAGATGGACGAAAACACAGAATTCCACCCATTTTAAATCTAATAGATCATTTGCATAAAAGATTACTTTTATTTTGAAAGCTTATAGGCATTTTACAATATTATCTTTCTGAGCCTTTAAACAAAAAACTCAGTAGCAGTTACTGTATAACACCACACTAACCTGAGTCTAATGTTATTACTGATTCTATGAAAGCGACCTGATGTCAATTGCTCATCTAAAAAAATGGAAATCAAGAGATAAAAATTAAATAAGAAATCATGTTTGAAATGGAGATGGGACTTTACTCTGGATTAAAAAAAAACAACACTTTTATGCAAAGGCACAGGCCATACAGCTTAAAAGGACATATTTTACCCCTTTAAGACAGGTTAATATTGGTCTCAGAGGTCCCCAAAACATGCCTGTGAAGTTTGTTGCTAAAAAACACTCCAGTATAGGATTTTTGCATGTCTAAAAACTCCTCTGTTTTAGCCCTTCTCAGAACGAGAGGTTTCTGAGTCTGTGGCTTTAAAAATCAAAAGGAACCCTGCATGATCAGACAAGTCCATCTTCTTGGATAGTTATTTGTATCTCTCAAATGTATATTCAACTAAAAATCTCCCTAAATACCTCACATATCTGCATTTTGAGTAAATTTGAGCTCATAATCTCACCGGGAGGCCGCCATGTTTTGGTCCGCCCTAGTAGTGTGACGTGACAGTTCAGCAGCGCTCCCTGTGAGCTCCTCCATGTTGCCAGCAGTAACCATTTTTCAGACGGTTTTGCTGCCTGCATTTGTTGCTGACATGAGCTTGCTGTGTGTTGGATTTGTCTCATGACTGTCAAAGCTTTGTCATTCCTCCTATGTTTTACCTCAATAAAACTTCCTACAAGTGACTGGATTCAGTGTATAGTGGGAGCGTGCTGGGAGATTTTCAAAATAAAAGCTGTATGTATATACAAACGGAGTTTTTCCAAAGAAATGCTAAAGTGGACTTTTACTTTGAAAAGCGCAAACCAGAAGCGCTTTCGTACTGTGTTTATCTTTACCTGAACCATGTCAGGGGAAGAACTTTATTAAACAGATGCATTTTAGCTTGTGGCCTTCATCTAGTTTATCAAGAAACAGATTTCAAACATATTCTACTGATAAGGATTTAAGTATTTGCTACAACAAGGTAAATATGGCTCTGTATTTATCATTTTCCTGTCTAGATGGACAGATAATTGCTCATGGTGCAAATAAAAAATAGAAGAGACCACAGATTTTTAACCAAAACATGGCAGCCTCCTGGTAAGTTTATAAACTCTAATTACTCAAAATGCAGATATCTAGTGAGTTTTTTAGTTAAATATACATACTAGAGATACAAATATCTATCCAACAAGATGAGCTTGTCTGATCATGCAGGATTCCTTTAAATGAGCTGTCTGACTCCACCCCTGACCACACCCCTCTCAGGAAATGGATGCGGCACTCATGATGTTACAATGTTACAGCCACTTTTATCCCAAGTTTAGGACCTGACAGCGATTTGAACCATCAATCTCCCAGACCAAAGTCAGCAAGATAACCCACTGTGCTATCCAGCCTCTCAGCTGGTAGCTGAGAGGAAGATCAGTAGAGGAGGGCGGAACTTTCCTCCAAGTGGGGAGAGCCAAGCAAACCTGGGGGTGGGTGCTTACTACCTACATGAGCTCATGAGGGGAAAATCTGAGAACAGTTTGTTTCAGCACACATTTTCTGAAGGGTGGAGAAAGAGAGGATGGAAGGGAATGGATTTTTCTGGTATTTGAGGGGATTGTAGACAGGCCAGGGGCACATATTTTTGTTAGAAAAGCATGAAAAAGTGATTTTTTCATAATATGTCCCCTTTAAGTATTTCCCTTGGAACATACACACGTCTAATTAGAAGTCATTTTTAAATTTACTTTTTTCAGAGGATCTAATGGCAAGAGAATTGGATAAAGGTATTGCAGCAGGTTCGGAAAGAAAGGATGGAAGATGTATTTTTACAGTTCTCTTCACTTGATAACTTAACCTTGCAAAGCAGATGGATTGGCCAGATTCCATGTCTGTCATCAGGCAAATCCAACTTGCAAAGCTCCAATATAGCAATAATGGAGCTTTGCAAGATGGTTGCTAATATAATATAACAAAAGTTTTATTAGAACTGGACCAATTTTTTAATTACAAGAAGAGCAAAGAACCACACTGGAAGCTTTTCATTATAGAAAAGATCTTTTCCCTCTACCTGCTTCAGCATGAGTTTGCAATAGCTACAGGTGGGGTTTAGATGTACTGTAAGCCAGTTTACATAATGGCTGCTGCTGTAGTAGTGATTAGCTTAGAGGTAGCTATAGTTTAGCTTTAGTTTTAACAGAACTGGGCCACCTTTCTTTATCAACATGAGAATAAAGAACCACACCAAAAGCTTTTCTTCTGCTGAGTACTGAGTAGCTACTGAGGAGTCATACAGTAAAAAAAAAACATTTCCTTATAGGCTAGAACAATAAGAGAGCAGATCTCAAACCAGGCTGTTCAGATAAAATCACAGCTCTATAATAAATCAAAAAACACAGCAAAAATTGACAGTGTAAATTAAACTCATATAGAAATATAATTGCCACTTTAAAAGTGTCTTTGTTGGTACACACAACATATAGCTAAACTACACTTTTGAAAGTCTTAAATATTTCATATTATGACAGAGCTGAAGTAACTCCTGAAACTCTGTGGCAAGGTAGGTTGCATCTGGTAAGAACAAAGTAGACCTCTAACTCAGTGGATAACTTCACTCATGATGCAAATGTGTCTCACATCAAAAAGAAGATAACAATCCACCAGAAAAATGAGCAAAAGAACCCAAGCAAGGGTCACTGTACAATAGGCAACATCCAATCACGACTAAGCACTCTGTCCAAGGGCATGATGGGGAACTTTGCCAACACATCACCCCAGATTTGAGATGGCAGTGGGTGGAGCTTAGATTAATTGACTCTCTACAGAGTTGGACTGTCACTGGTGGTTAGACAGTCTCAATTCCAACAATGAAGACGATTTCACTTAGAATGGAGTTGAAATTACACTTTGGGAGTTAAAAATCAACTCTGAAGTGTTGAACCCTGAGATATCAACACTTCAGTTTTTGTCAGGTGTTTCAGCATATGACTTGGAACTATTCCCTCGCTATGTGCTACTGTGTTGTCAACAAAGGTGGAAAAAGCGCAAAAGCATTGTATTCGAGTAAAAGTGCAGTTCCTCTTGTTAAAATGGACTTATATAGAAGTAGACGTAATGATCTCAAAATACAGTGGAAAAAGAACAAGTACCCAAAAACAACTGAATTACAGCAATTTGAGTAAATATATTTTCATTGTAATTTCCACCCCTGCTACCAAAGCTGTGCATGCATACAACCTCATTTTGTCTTGTCGCTCTGATTGGCCTGCAATGAATGTGACAGAAAGAATGTTTGTCCAATCAACTTCTGAGAATTATTTGAAAAGTCCTGCCCTTCCCAAACACTTGAGGTTTCAAATATATCCTTTACAATGGATGAATCAAACAGTCCATCTGGACATGTCACATTATTGATAAAGATTGTACTTTTTTCTTATGGTTACCATTCATTCAGAATGTATTATTACATTGTACATGACTATTACCTTAAAGCTGTAGTTCCATTGTTGTGTGAGATTTAAAGAAAAATAGCTACAAATCAGTAATTTAAACCCATAGAAGCTCTTTTTGCCTGTGTAAGAGTCCTCTTAAACTCACAACATGAGATACAAATATCAAGACAAGTTAGCCCTACTTAAATGGAGCACAAAGTTTTCCAAGACAGCACTTTTAAGTTTTCTTTTCTTTTTTGTTTGTTGTTATTTGCTTTAAACTAGTTAATAACATAGTTCAAGGAAAGTTTAAACTCATGGAGGTGCCAGGGGGAAGGTCTGTTTGTCACTGAAACCAATTGATCTCTTCCTTCTAGAACTTGAAATTAAATTAATTTAAAAAAAAGTCAAAAAGGAAGTGAACTGTACCTTAGTGGTCAATGAGCTGTAGGCTCTTTGAGCATCACAAAGAGAGAATGGCTCAACAAGAGACAGCTCCACGGTTAAAGACAGAGAGGACGCGTTCCTCAAGATCAGCTTTTCATATAAGGGTGTCAGATTCTTTCCTGGGACCTTTGAGGAATAGATGGTTAATTCAAAAATGTGTAGATACATATGTCTGATAAAAAAAAATATACATCTTACAAAAAATTGCATTTTAACTTTAATGTAAGTGGAACTAAACACCCTTGAAAGTATAGAAAGTATAGAAAGTTTAAATTAAAAAATACTAGAGAAAATACAGTTTATGATGCACTGACCCACCTTCTCCATATAGAAGTTCAGCTTCTTGGAGGAAAAGCTGAGCACTGGAGCCACAAAGCGACAGGTAACATCCACAGTCATGATGTGCTGATTACAGCCCTGGTTACCCACAATGCCATGGCACACCAAACGCTCCCTTACAACCTTGGAAGTGAATAATAATCATTAAATGCATCTAATAAGGTGGATACACACTGGCTGTGTTTATAGAATTCAGACATCAGTTTTATTCTCCTTTAGGCCCACACGTGGCCAGTCTAACCTTGGGGGAGTTCGAAGACACTGTCAGCACCATGTCAACAGTAGAGTCTGGGAAAAGCTCCACTCGAGTAGGCCTGAGGCTGGACATGGGCTGCTCTCTGCTAGGAAAAGACACACGGTCTGGACTGTTTCTCTCTTTGGGAGAAGAGATTGGGGGCAATATGGTATGGCCAGATAAGCTTCCCCTCTTGCAAGTTTTTGTGGGGGGCAGGAAGTCTTGTCTACTCCAATATAATCGATGAACTCGCTGGCCGTGGTTGGTCAGCTTGAAGTGGTACTGGCAGGTCTCATGGCTTAAAGGATATAAAATAAGAGAAGGATGGAGAGGTATATTGTCAGTAAAGCTCTAAATCCTCAAGTATTTATTAATCACTGCCACCTTTTTAATTCTACCTTAAGAATGTGCCTAGATCCAGACTGGGAGCAAAAGGCCTGTCACTGACAATTGTGGTGCCAGTTCCTGTGGCGGAAAGTGGGATAGAGTGTGTTTGACCATCCTTGATGGATACATCCAGCCTGGCTTGGAAATCAAGAGTGTCCCTCAGGTGAGCCACTACATTGACCTCCAGCTGGCTCTCAGGTGGCACTTCACCCTCACTGGGCTCAACACGCCAAAAGGGCTTTTTATGGTACTGTGGAAACAAAAACACAATAAATTCCTTTTTAGTCCTTACCTAACAGAAGTGAGACAGTAGTCCTTACTGCCTCAAAGGGGGAAAGGAACAGTCAGAATAGCTGGGTACATGAGTGAAATGAGATGCATGGAAATTTCTCCCTTGTGAGCCACTTTCCGCTAACTGTTACGCACATGCCATTGAGGCTGCAGCCATGGATGGACATGGAAAGAGTGATGAGTATATCAAATAGCAGCATAATCACATTAACATTCCTGGGTAAGGAGAGATCCTAGAAGTATAGGCACAGCATGAAGAGAATACATCCTGCATATAATAATTAAACTGGGAATAACAAACAGATGAATGTAAGAATTAATGCTGTTGATCCAATGTTTAAGATGTTTTGATTACAGAAAGCCTTAAAATGTGGATGGTTTAATTGTGTATATATGTCTCCCTCTTTCATGTGAGCTTTGAAAGAGACTTTAAAATATTACTTACTTACTTACTTACTTACTACTACTATAATTACTTTAAAATAAACATGATTTTACTTCATAGCTCTGTGGATTGTTTGATTTTATTTGTCTGAATGAAGTCCGCTGTAATGAGAAAAAAAGATGTAAATCTAATGTTCATCACCAGTTGAACAAAGCCCTTCAGTGTGCTCACTGTACTGTATATATATCTGACCAAGCAGTGATAAGGATCACAATCAATGTTCAATAAAGCATCTCTGTGGATGGATGGCTGGGACATAAACTTTTAATTGGGATTTTCAGAATGAGCTTCCTACAGATGCAGTGAAGCTTGGGTGCTTTTTCTGCCTATAGAACAACAGAGCAGATTGCTGATCAATGGCTGAAAAATGAATTTTCTCTTCTACTGCAATTAACATTTGTTTTGTGTAATGGAAGAAGAGACTCCACTGGAACAATATTGGATGAATAAAATAAAATTATTTAGTCTGATGTCTGAACCAGAACTAAGAAAAAAAGCTCGACACCACAGGCAACACTTGACACATTTTATGTCTACAGGAGTCATGGATAGATTTTTCAGCGTTTGAAGGAACTGGTAAAAGCAAACTTGGTGTGGGTCAATACCAAGATGATCATGGTTAACGGGTGGGTGGAGCCAGAAGAGGAGAAAGATCAGCAAGGTTGACTCCCTTGAGAAAGAAGCAAGTCGACTGGAATCTTAATACACATCAAGCCTGCTTCAACCCTCATCTTGATTAGCATCGATTGCTTTTGAATGCAGCACAGGTCAGAGGGACTTTGAGTCCAAATAAGTGTGGCATGCTGGTCAGTCATCCATAGTATATCAAACTGCATATACCCTGCATTGATGCTGCATTCCCCTCTACATGCAGTTCTTCTCTCAGACATTATCAAGCGCAACACAATCAATAAATTGTTATGTGAGTCTCATGTGGCTTGTTTTATCTGGTTGCCAGATAACATGGAGAGGGTGTCAGTGGTATACAAGATATTTTTCCACAGATTGTCATTAAGAAAACATGCAAATGTGCATAGATTCCCCAATATCCCTACAATCTTCAGTAATAGAGTTTATTTGTTTGGCTCTCCGCCGGCCTATTGAACGAAATGTAATGTAATTCTAGGAGAATCTGCATCGATCGGTGCATGAGAGTGCAGGAGGGAAACTCCTTCCTTCCACACTACCTCAGAGGAGAGGACAGGGTCATTCAACTGCAGTTACACCGGAGTTGCCTATGTGTGTGCTCAAACTGATTTGTGTGCATTTTTGTGTCTCTAGCAGATAAGGAGTACTGAGGGATAGTCCAAGTCACAAGTTTGTTCCCTGTAGATGTCAGGCAGCACTGATAATGTGATGCATCGTGGCAAAAGGTTTAAATTTACACAAAATCTGCTCTTGAAAGCAAATAAGTGAAACCGTTTTCAGTCCTTTTTGACAATAACATGTTCTGCATATATTCTAAGCACTGAATAGTTCAAATAACTTCAACTGTTAAAAGTTGCATTTGGTTTTAGTATCATCTGAAGTGGAGGAAATGGAATCTAATGGCTCAACAAAAAAAAATGGTTAAATGCACTGAGAATGACTCAACCAGAACAGAGCAAGAAAGATAAAAGATTTTCATGTAAAAAAATATGTACATTGAATGGATGGACAGGTAGACAGGTAGACAGGCAGGCAGTCAGACAGACAGACAGACAGATAGACAGATAGTCTGCAGACACAGTCAAATAGAAGAGGTGGGAAAACAGAGATCCATTTACTATTAAAATGTCCAAGAAATGAAAGAATACGACAATTTTATTTTCCTAAATTTAATGATGCAATCCCTACAATCCCCAATTTCCCTCCCCAGTAAGAAACAAATTCAAATCATACTTGGAGAGGAAATTTCAACTGTAAAACTGTCAGCTGGGTATGTTACAGCATGTCACACAGCTGGGCATGTTTCTACAGTGCATCCGTAAAGTATTCACAGCGCTTCATTTTTTTCCACATTTTGTTATGTTGCAGCCTCATTCCAAAATGGAATAGATTCATTTTTTTCCTCAAAATTCTATACACAACACCCCATAATGACAACGTGAAAAAAATTTGTTTGAAATTTTTGCAAATTTATTAAAAATAAAAAACTAAGACATCACATGTTCATAAGGATTCACAGCCTTTACCACGAAGCTCAAAATTGAGCTCAGGTGCATCCTGTTTCCACTGATCATCCTTGAGATGTTCTTACAGCTTAATTGGAGTCCACCTGTGATGACCTGTGTTGACATGATTTGGAAAGGCACACACCTGTCTATATAAGGTCCCACAGGTGACAGTGCATGTCAGAGCACAAACCAAGCATGAAGTCAAAGGAATTGTCTGTAGACCTCCGAGACAGGATTGTCTTGAGGCACAAATCTAGGGAAGGGTACAGAAAAATTTCTGCTGCTTTGAAGGTCCCAGTGAGCACAGTGGCCTCCATCATCCATAAATGGAAGAAGTTCAGAACCACCAGGACTCTTTCTAGAGCTGGCCGCCAAACTGAGTGATCGGGGGAGAAGGGCCTTAGTCAGGGAGGTGACCAAGAACCTGATGGTCACTTTGTCAGAGCTCCAGTGGTCCTCTGTCGAGAGGGGAGAACCTGCCAGAAGGTCAACCATCTCTGCAGCAATCCACCAATCAGGCCTGTGTGGTAGAGTGGCCAGGCGGAGGCCACTCCTTAGTAAAAGGCACATGGCAGCCCGCCCGGAGTTTGCCAAAAGGCACCTGAAGGACTCTCAGACCATGAGAAACAAAATCTCTGGTCTGATGAGACAAAGATTGAACTCTTTGGCGTGAATGCCAAGCTCATGTTTGGAGGAAACCAGGCACCGCTCATCACCTGGCCAATACCATCCCTACAGTGAAGCATGGTGGTGGCAGCATCATGCTGTGGGGATGGTTTTCAGCAGCAGGAACTGGAAGACTAGTCAGGATTGAGGGAAAGATGAATGCAGCAATGTACAGAGACATCCTGGATGAACACCTGCTCCAGAGCGCTTTTGACCTCAGATTGGGGCGATGGTTCATCTTTCAGCAGGACAACGACCCTAAGCACACAGCCAAGATATCAAAGGAGTGGCTTCGGGACAACTCTGTGAATGTCCTTGAGTGGCTCAGCCAGAGCCCAGACTTGAATCCGATCAAACATCTCTGGAGAGATCTGAAAATGGCTGTGCACTGACGTTCTCCATCCAACCTGATGGAGCTTGAGAGGTGCTGCAAAGAGGAATGGGCAAAACTGCCCAAAGATAGGTGTGCCAAACTTGTGGTATCATACTCAAAGTCAAAAGACTGTAATTGCTGCCAAAGGTGCATCAACAAAGTATTGAGCAAAGGCTGTGAATCCTTATGTACTTATGTGATGTCTTAGTTTTTTATTTTTAATAAATTTGCAAACATTTCAAACAAATTTTTTTTAACATTGTCATTATGTGGTGTTGTGTGTAAAATTTTGAGGAAAAAATGAATTTATTCCATTTTGGAATGAGGATGCAACATAACAAAATGTGGAAAAAGTGAAGCGCTGTATATACTTTCTGGATGCACTGTATGCAAGATGATATTTAATATAAGACTATGATTATTACTTTTGAGTTCTGCAAATATGTTTATATGAAATCTATATATATAATGTTCAATGTATGACTGAATCACACAAGATGTAATAACATACATGTATTTCAATTATTTTCCCAACATATTTAAATGACAATATAATACATTAAATACATTTGAGCTTCTTTTATCAAATAATTATTACTTTAAAATCAATGTATTTGATTACATCGATACTGAAAACATATTATTATTTTCTATGACCATATCTGTAAAATAGTAGTTAGAATTTTAAAATTCCTGTTATTGTATCAATGTTTTTTTTCTGTACTGCTTTGACAATAACATGATACATTTGTTTATGCCAATAAAGCACGTTTGAGTTGAGATAGATAGATAGATAGATAGATAGATAGATAGATGGATGGATGGATGGATGGATGGATGGATAGATAGATAGATAGATAGATAGATAGATAGATAGATAGATAGATAGATAGATAGATAGATAGATAGATAGATAGATAGATAGATAGATAGATAGATAGATAGATAATTTATTAACCTGTAATGTAAAGTTATCATGTAGAGCAGAGGATTAGCTGGTGCATGTCATGGTCTTTATTTTATACCTGTTTTAAAGATTTATTTTGTGTTAAATATGTGTCCGTGTCTGCATGTATTCTTACCACTTTTGCAGTAAAGTGGGCTGGAATAGGTGACTGGTTTGATAGCTTCAGGGTTCTGGTTATGTCTCTGAGAACTGGTATTTTTCCAAAGTCCAGCTGTCGGCTATTAACTTGAACTATTGGTCCCTGCCCAAAACATGACAAAGGCACCTCCTGGAATGAAAAAGAATAGTGGTGGCAATAAATTCAGAACAAATGGTCATACACGAATTTCAGAAAAACAAGACATTGTATTTAATCTGGAAACTACCATATGTACACAGATTTCAACTGACCAGTGGAGGCAGGATGCTGCCAAACACCATAATGCGTAGAGTGTGATGTAGTCTTCCAACAGCCCTTGCCAGCATGTACACTGGAAGTTCCACTGAAGAATTGGGACAAACACTACCTCTGGAACACGAGCAACCAAAAAGCATTGATCTGTTCTCATAATCCTGGAATTCATGAAACAAATGAAAAAGATTATTTGCTGGAGACATACAGGCCCAGCTTTGATTAATATATCAATAACACTGCTCTATTTTTGATTTCATTGCTCTATTTTACATGTGTTTGATCCTTAAGTTTGTTTCAATGTGGTTTGTTTTACTGTGCTGCTGTTTAAATGTTCTTGTAATCTAAGCAGCATTGGAAAAGAGGAAAACCCTCATGCCCATTCCAGAATAAATAAAGGAATGAAATGAAATGGGAGAAAAAATAAAATGCAAGTTTCTAGGAAGATCAATGACACTACTCAGAGTTTATACAAAACAAACATCGGCAGAAAGGTGGTGGTGTAAAGGACAGCATGTAGTCTGACTCTTATTTCATTTAACCTGACTGTAAGCAAGAAAAAAGAAAGTGCAAATCCTCAGATGTTTTGCTTTTCCTTTTAGAAAATACATTATGGTCATACCCCTCACCTCTACCACATAAATATTGCAGTAACAAGTTGGAAATCAGCCATTGACTTAAATTATGTATGCCATTTATGCATGCCTGTCAGCCCTGACAGCTTTTGTGCTTGTTTATATCACTTTGTTTCTGACCAACCTGCCATTTACAGTATCTGCACACACAAATGAATCTTTTATTGACATGATCTATGCAACCTGGTCAAGCACTGCAACACATGCAGGCAGAGAGCTGGTGTTGGTCAGTCTCACTTGCTGTATGGAAAGGGAATCAAGGAAACATCTTTGAAAGTCCAAGACTGGAGTCTCCACCAAAATATTAGGCACAACACATCTGTGAACAAATGGAAATAGGAGGAGTGACAGACAGAGAAGAGAAAAGAGACGAAAAGATCTGAAGCTCATTTATAACCCACAACAGTAATTGCATTGCCTCATGTCAAAGCTGGAGCCTATTAATTAGAGCTTATTCATAAATTTACAATGACTATGATTGCCGTGAGGAAGTGAGATACTATTGCCCTATTCTGAGAGATGGTGCAGGTGACATTCGAATGCATTATTATGCAAATGAGTCTCTGAATATTTAACACATACTCCACTGATTTGTCGACACCTGTATAGAAGTTCAATGGACCACATTCACAGCTTGTCAAAGCATCAGCGACAGCCGTTAGCACAGTAGAAGTTACTGCCAGGATAAGAAGGCACTTTACTTTAGAGAGAAGGCAGAGTTTGCAAAAGGAAAACTATGGGTAGTGGGAAAGGCCACACCATAATGACTGATTTGAGAGCCTTGTTTGAAAACTCACCTGGCTTTTCCTTCTCTGATTCTTATAGCTGCCTGCCTAAGCTGTAGTTTCTATATGGGGCTTTTCCACTACGGTTTTTTGCCAAGCCATGCCAAACCAAGCTGTGCTGATTTGCTTTTCCATCACCAGTTTGGCTGCTCATGAGTAGGGCCAAAGTAAGCCAGCCCCACCTCCAAGCATGCCATGCTGAAATCGAAGCCGTTCGCAGGGTGCGATTTGCCAGCAGGGCAATTTAGGATAATTTTTCACCCCACAGGAAGATGGGAGATATGTTTTATTCCTCCCTCTGCTCCAGTTGTCTATAACTCTGTTACAGTGGTGGTCTTATGTCAGCATTCACTGTACGACTTAAACATTTATGACAAAAGACCAAAACTCGAGATTAAAATGCTCATACTACGGTCCGATAGTTGAGCACAGCTGGAGTTCTCACACTGATGAGTGAGATCAGGAAGGACCAGGCATAGATCCAGGATTACAACTTTTTCTGCACCTACTTATAACAAATAATTTGACCCTTTCCCTTTCTGATAGACAAATAAATTCTGACTTTTTAAAAAATAAAATGCTAGAGATGTTCGAAAAATTTGGCCCATGACAGAGTTGGTCTTAATTTATTAAATGGCGCTATAAAGCATGCAGTTCCCATTCCCCAATCCAAAAATATGATTACATTCATTCTCTGCTGTGTAGGGACCCACAAATCAATCATCAGACGGAAGACTGTCCTGTAATTTAAATTGGAAAACTCTCTCCTTCTGATGATAAGCATGAACTGTTTGTTTATTGATTGCAGAGAGAGGGAGAGAGAGAGAGAGAGAGAGAGAGAGAGAGAGAGAGAGAGAGAGAATGTGAAAAGAGCTGTGTGTAGCGCTGTCAACATTTTATTTGTTGCTTTAAAAACAATGTAAATCAACGCGCCCTCAAACAGATAGCTCAGTTGTGGTGGAAAAGCAAATCCCCTGCTGCGCTGGGCTGCCGTGCCAAGTCAAACCAAGTCAAGCTGAGCAGCGCCATGTAATGGAAAAGCCCCAATAGAGGAGTGACCACAGCAGAAATGTTTGTCCATTAGTCCTAATGAAAACCTACTTGGTCTAAACATGTTGGCCTTTAAAAATGATTTGGCCCTTTTAACAACTGCTTTTTTAGTATTTCCTTACATTTTTCATGTTTGGAGTGCCTGGTTTCCTCTGTTGGTATTGGACATTATTTACAACCTGTTCTCCAAGAGCACCCAACTTTTTTTTTGTTTGTTTTTGTTTATAGTTTTTCCACTTAAATCACACTGAGCAGCCAGACATCCAACATAGTCCTTTATCTTTTATTGTATCAACTTATGTAAAAGTAAGGGCATTTGACATCTATAAATGAGTCTCACCTGGCGTTAATAGGCAGAGTCATGATTTCCTCACCAACACCTTCAACATCAACCACCAGTGCCAGCCTGTATCTCTTGACTGTGTTGGAGCACAGTTCCAGCTGCATTAAATGGGAAACATATAAAATATGTGACTTTATTAATTTAACACTCAGCAAGTTACTTGGTTAGATGGTCAGTTTGTGTTAGAGGGGGCTTTGTTTAACTCAGAGTCAGACTGTCTCCCCTTCCGAGTTTTTAAACTAAGATTGTTAAAATACTAAATTTAAAAAATATATATAAAGGAACATTTTAGGTTTTTGGAGCTATAGTATAAGAATAGGATTAAATATAATGTGTGTAAATTCTGGGTTCCAGTTCTGTTTTATGGATGGATTTCACATAATAAGGAAAAAAAGCTGTTAAAAGTGGACCTCCTGGTTCACACTTTGAGCTACTTGCAAGGTATTCAGGGATCACTCACAGAATTTACTAGTACAGACACTTTAAACCAATTTTCAACCTCATTATTTAAACTTCATTAATGAAATGAAAACAGGTGTATTAACTGTTAAGTTAATACACCTTATGGAGTGCAGTTTTTGCTGAAGAGTCCTCAGTTCAAAACAACAAGAAAAAATCTGAAAAGCTGAGCAGTGGTTTGGAAAGTTTCTGTGCGGCTGCACCATTATGGGGGGAACCTGGGTGACAGAACACGTAGTCGGTGACAAAGAATAATCCTGGATAATAACAAGTAAGACGAAAAAAAATTAATGAGATGCACCAACAGATTGGCAGCTTTCAATAACAGCTGAGGTTTTCTTATGTAGGTTTTCATGTAACATCCAGCATTTCCACACCAACAATAAAAATGTATAAAGAGTAATCATTTCACATCAATGTAGACACAACAGTGTGAAAATTCTACACACTGTAGTGTACCTTTAAAATATGAGCATACAAAAATGTACTGGCAAGCACAGCTATATAAAAGATCCTACAACAAATCTGATATGCTAGGGCAGTAAAAATAATTTAAGTAGGTCTATCCCCATTTGTTATTTTCTGTACCTTAATTGTGACATCTGAAAAAGCCCGCACAGACCCTGCTGCAGGGCTGATGGTAAACTCCACAGGATGTGCACGCACATCTCTCATGGTGCTGTTTATCCAACTTAAATAAGTCACACTGGGAGACCCAGATCCATCTCCAAGAACACGCAGGGCAAAGGTCATTGGCACATAGGAGGTGTTGAAGAGGGTACAAGTCAATGTTTTTGGGAAGCCTGGATAAAGAGATTTAGACAGGAGCAAAGTCAGTCATGATGACAAAAAGCAGAACAAATTCAGATGACAAGAAATGAAATGAAGTAAAACTCTAAGAAGAGGCTAAAGCCACAGACACCTTTTGGAATACAGTTATTCTCAAGAGTTTGAGCAGCTTAAACATTGCACAGCATGTAAATCTTTACTCACCAAAGGCTACATCTCCAAAATTAAACTCTGAAATATCAAAATGGAATGTTGGACCAATGACACTTCCCCTGAAAGTAAAACAAAGATGTGAGCAATGAGGAACTTCAAGTAATCTTAAGTACTGTGAGCACAGTGGAAATTAAAACAAAAGCTTTGTTGTTTGGTTTGGTAAAGTTTAAAGTTTCATCAGAGCATGAGTCAGATTCATCCCCTAACTTTACCTGAAGGTCAATGTAAGTGGCTGAGGCTGTCCTTTGACAGTTAGCAGCAAGTCTTCAGAGAAAGATCCCAAGATTTGACTGTGGAAGGTCACCGTAACAATCTGGTTGGCCCCAGTGGGAACAACACCTTCCTCAGGATTGAAGGAGAAACAGCATCCAAAAGTGGTGTCTGGGCATGAAATGTGGAAAGCTGCATCAATCAGTCCTGTGTTAGACATATGCACCTGGAAGAGATACATCCACAAAGTCAGTAAGTCTTTTTTGTAATTTGCAAACAATCTGTAGGTAAATAATGTTCATGTACTGCATGCTGTGGATTATCCAGTTATTGCTGCTTCAAAAGGAAAAAATAACTTTGCTTTCAAGTTTCGTTTTTATAAAACACTTATTTAGTTTATTTAGGCACAAAAGGCATCTGTTTTTATGCTATCACATGTCGGAAATTTAAACTGCTTGGCTATTTTTTTCAAATATTAAAATAGCTTTATTTCTTTTCCAACTTAAACATATAAATACACAAACTGACAGTTACAATATATCTTACAGGGGTTAAAGGGGCATTATTTATTCCACTGCTATTGAACTGGATTATATTTTCAATTTATTCAACCAAATTTGAACAAGTGGCTCTTTCTGTTTCTTTGTTTAATAACTTTTATACATAGATATATTACAGGGGCCCATCATGCCCATTGTCTCAGGGACAGTCAGTTAGTTTATTTAATAGAACAGACGGTTCCCTGGGAGGATTCTGTTGAGGAAACTATTCAATATTCAGTGGATTTGGATCAGGAATAATGCTGGCTGGGGGACAAATAATGAATTTTTGTTGTAATTATAAGTCCACTAGGGTAGGCAGAAGGGAGAGGTAGAGCGTCAGCCTAGTCCTGCCTGGGTGAGTGCTAGCCCCAGCGAGGGCACCTCCCCCTACCTCTGCTTCTCCCACCCTCTTGCTAATCTGGGGTCTGTTGAAGATCGCAATGCTATCTGGCCATGTTGTAGGTCAGGTAAGAAAGAGAATGTTTCCATGGGCAGTGAGAGCTAGCATGGAGGCGGATGGCTCTGGGATGCTGACAATCGCTGTTTAGCCCTCTGGAGGTGTCGTTCAGATTTAATCTGCGTTGGTAATCACCTTAACTAGATAGAAAGAATGGCTAAAAATGTCGGGAGAAATCAGTTTACTATATTAGAACATAGAAACTACATGTTTCATGCTAGCCAGCATGTCCTTAAAAGTTATTTTCAGAATCAACACAACAGTTCAGTGTGGCTTGGCCTTTCTTACCTCATAACTTTCTCTGTCACCAATGTATATATTTTTCATGTCCATCAGGTTATATCTGAGCTGAAGTTCAGGTCCCAAACCTTCACCCTTTATTGTCAAAGGTAAGCGGGATTCACGACCTGAGTGCAGATAGACATAATAAAAAGACAAAACGTTAAAAACAAAAAAGAAAAATCTGAAAAGTCAGAGAAATAGATTTAAAGACATAAGAGATTTATAAAGGTATTCTTTGTATGAGGAAAGTGGTATACAGTCATGGACAAAAATATTGGCACCCCTGGAATTTTTCTAGAAAATACACCATTTCTCTCAGAAATTGATGCAATTACAAATGTTTTTGGTATACATGTGTTCATTGCCTTTATGTGCATTGGAGCAACACAAAAAATCTGAAGAAAAAAAGACAAAATTGACATAATTTTACACAAAACACAAAAGATTGGACGGACAAAATGATTGGCACCCTTTTAAAACTGTGGGTAAATAATTTTATTTCAAGCATGTGATGTTCATGTAAAACTCACCTGTGGCAGTAACAGGTGCTGGCAATCTAGAAATCACACCTGAAGCCAGTTAGAATGTATAAAAGTTGACTCAACCTTTGTGTTGTGTGCCTGTGTGTGTCACACCAAGCATGGAGAAGAGAAAGAAGAGCCCAGAATTGTCTGAGGACTTAAGAAGCAAAATTGTAGAAAAATATGAACAATCTCAAGGTTACAAGACCATCTCCAGAGATCTTGAAAGTCCTTTGTCCACTGTGTGTAATATAATCAAGAAGTTTATAACCCATGGAACTGTGGCTAATCTCCCTGGACATGGATAGAAGAGAAAAATTGACAACAGAATGCAATGCAGGATAGTTTGAACGGTGGATAAACATCCTCCGTCAACTTCCACACAAATTCAGGCTGTCCTGCAGACTCAGGGTGCAAAAGTGTCAGCTCGGACCATACGTCGTAATCTGAATGAGATGAAGCGCTATGGCAGGAGACCGAGGAGAACCCCACTGCTGACAAAGAGACATAAAAAAGCCAGACTGGAGTTTGCAAAAATGTACCTGAGTAGGCCTCAATCCTTCTGGGAGAACATTTTATGGACAGATGAGACTAAGGTAGAGCTTTTTGGAAAGGCACATCATTCTACTGTTTACAGAAAACAGAATGAGGCCTACAAAGAAAAGAACACAGTACCTACAGTCAAACATGGTGGAGGTTCTAGGATGTTTTGGGGTTATTTTCCTGCCTCTGGCACTGGGTGCCTTGACTGTGTGCAAGGAATCATGAAATCTGAGACTATCAAAAAATTTTGGGCCGCAATGTCGGGCCTAGTGTCAGAAAGCTGGGTCTGCATCAGAGGTCATGGGTGTTGCAGCAGGACAACAGCCCGAAACATACCTCAAAAAGCACAAAGAAATGGTTGGAGACAAAATGCTGGAGAGTTCTGAAGTGGCCAGCAATGAGTCCGGATCTAAATCCCATTGAACACCTATGAAGAGATCTCAAAACTGCTGTTGTAAGAAGCACCCTTCAAATCTGAGAGACCTGGAGCAGTTTTCAAAAGAGAGTGGTCCAAAATTCCAGTTGAGAGGTATAAGAAGCTTGTTGATGGTTATAGGAAGCAATTGGTTTCAGTTATTTTTTTCCAAGGGTGTGCAACCAAATATTAAGTTGAGGGTGCCAACAATTTTGTCCGGCCCATTTTTTGAGTTTTGTGTAAAATTATGTCAATTTTGTCTTTTTTCTTCGAATTTTTTGTGTTGTTCGAAAGCATATAAAGGCAATAAACACATGTATACCAAAAACATTTGTAATTGCATCAATTTCTGAGAGAAAAGGTGTATTTTCTAGAAAAATTCCAGGGGTGCCAATATTTTTGTCCATGACTGTAGATACTATATATAAAAGGTCTTGAATTGATTTTATTCAGGTGAACTGGAAAATTGAGAAAAGATTAATGCTGGGAATAATTGGAGATATTTCTTGCTACTTCATCCCCCAACCCACATACAGCTATCTGGGATGCCTGTTTAAATGCCAGACTGAATTGTATGTTCTGGTAGAGTAATTAGTTTTTGCGTTGTGTAATTGTGCTGCCCGTTATGTCTGTAGGTTGAGAAATTAATGACCCTTAAAGTTTAAACATAAAGCCCTGTCGGCAGGAAACAGCTAACCTGACACGCCAGCTCCACTGAATATATTTCACAATCATCTGGGAATGCACCCATAGAAAGCGTTTGGGAAGGGCAGGACTTTTCAGAAAATCTTCAGCAGGTGATTGGAGGAACATTCTGTCTGTCACATTCATGACATCATTTGACCCAGAATGACAAATGATGTAGTACGCATGCGTTACTCTTATGTTGCCCACCGCTGCCTTAGATCGTAAAGGGTGGAGCTTCATGTAAAATTGATGCCAAGGCCGCTCAGGAAACGTGCAAAACAATTTCTGTGCCGAGACAGGCTTTCGGTGTGACTCGTTGTGCTTTTTTAAAAAAGAAAATATAGGCCAATTCCAATTAAACTGCTGCCTTCCTACAGCTACATCCAAGCTTACGGCTAGTACCACAGCATCCCGAAATCATGCAGAAGTAGGTTGGCAGAAGAGTGAAAGCACTTTTCACAACAGGAAAAGCTTTTAGGGTTGGTTATTTCTTTATTTCATACAGAAATCTAGTCCTGTTCAAGTAAAGCAGACGCAGTGCTAAAGCCATATCCAAGGTTATCACTGCATTAGAGGCAGCCATTACCAACATCTTTCTGTACAACGAAACCCTGTCCATAGCGCAACTCTGCATGTATGCTCTGAAAGTTTAGTCACTCACTCAGTCAGTCAGATACATAAAGAGCCATGTGAAGGGTTGACCTCAGTGGTCAGCCAAAATTATTGTATATATGTTAGGTAATCTAAGTGCTCAACTAAAAGAAATGTATGTATCTTGTTTTGATAAACATAGACATTTAGACAGTGTAAAATTCTACATATTGTAGCCTTTATGTATCGTATCATACATATTGTAAGTATTGCATCAAAATCCCATGTCTAAATATTTGCTGTGTTTGTTTAACTGCAGTCTCAATAGATGTCTTTGTCACTAAAATTGTTACAGGGCATCCAAGGTTCCTTTGGGTTTGCTGAGTAAGCAGGCGACTCTTCTGCAAAGTGAGGAATTGGGGTACAGCAGGCTGCTTTGCTGCGGACGTTGACCTCGGCTGGTCAGATCATCATCTGCCTCAGAAAGCATGAAAATTAATGTAAATCTTGCCTCCGGCTCAGAAAACACACATGAAGGCCACATGCAAATTTCCAAACAACCTTTCATTACCAACAGGATGTGATAAATGTATTGGCGCTTTATGAACACATTGTCTAATATGAAAATGAAATCGAGTGGCAATGAGGCATTGAGTGGTTTTAAACATTTTAGGCAGATTGAGGGGTTCTTAAACTAGTGCAGCTTCAACTAAGTTTTACTATGGCTGTTGCATACTAAAGGAGATGGGATCAAAAAAGAGGCAGAGTTTAGAGATGCTGTTTGCTGCCTAGTCTGGTCTGTTTTCATTGTGTTTACTAACTGGCTGTGGGAAGGGCAGGCCAAAACCATTCACTTATAGTAGAATCATGCAGCGTGCCTAAAGTTGCTAAAAAAATCCATCAAAGAGACGCCAAGAATATACATTTACATACAAAAGAGTCAATGGCCGATTCATTTCTAGATATTTTACTGAAATAAAGTTGTAGACCCACTAATTTATAGGGATGTTTGATTATAGCAAAAATTAAATGTATAATTAAATGGATATATTTTGCAATCATGATTATTACATATGAAATTTATACATGATTAAATACATTTTTTGTTTGTTTTTTTGAGGGTCAGCTATAGCTGTTACAAATTCTGCAAGTTACTTTGCTCTAGCTCAGGTACAAATCCTCTGAATTAGAGTGGTTCTATATGACTGAGGTTCCTCTACTTTTTTAATTAACAAACAGCTTCCCTTCTGTGATCTCCTGTAGCCATCTTGCTTTTCAAAGTCACTCACTCAAACAGTCTGAGAGCTGTTTGGTGGGAGAGACAGAGCATTTGCTGTGCTGTAAAGGAAGGAATGGTGCACTTTTTTTTACCACACATGATTATGGGAAGCCAGAATCATAACTGGATACATAATAACCTGCACTGCACTACTTACTAACATTAATATTCCTAGTACCCAGCAGATGTAGCATCTCTAGCAACTGGGCATCAGAGTTAGATATAGGCATATTATATGAATTGTTTGCTTTTAAATGTGAAACTTGAGAGAGTATAGTATCTTCTAGCCACTAACCTGCAACATCACAATATATGGTTTGCTGGTACAGTTTGGCCTCATCTGGCTTGAAGACAATCCTGAACTCTGCTGTCATGTTCGGCCATATTTCACCCTCCTGTATCATACACAGACAAGAAGAAGACAATGGGTTTTACCTAAAGCTAAACAGAAGATTTAAACTCAACAATTGATGCATTTGTTTCTCACATGGACATAAAAAATGTCTCTGAAAACCTGATACTGTGAGTGAATTACATTCATGTCCTTGTAGAAAACAGTGAGGAAGTTATCTTTTCTAACTACACACAATAAATCTCTCATACATCCACCAATAATCCTTCCTGGGCATCCGTGTGTGTTCATTGATGGGTGTGGGAGGATGTGTGGGCAGATTGCTAATCATTTCTCTCTCAAATACCTTTCTAAAGTTTGTGTTATGACTGGCCCACAGACTGTTTACTCTCTTCAGCACTTTCTCTCCTTCTCGCCCTCCCTCTTTTGTTTTCATTTCTGCCACCTTTCGTACCCTAGCCAGGGGGATATGGCCAGGTTAAATGGAGTAGAGGAGTAAAGGAAAGGTGGTGTCAGAACAGGTCAGGCTAACCAAGGGTCTCTCAGCAGAAGAGGGCCCAGGCCGTAAACCCCTCTGTCACTGAGGTGTCCCACAAGATTTCCATGTGAACGACAAAGCTAAATCTTAACCCTTTCAGACAGAAAAAAATCAAGATTTGATGCTTTAGGGAGCAGTCAACTCAGAGTCTTGTTTCTGTCCTTACAATAATAACACAGCATAGGTAGAATTGTATGTAATGAGTTATTCTTCAAGCAAAGTAGCCTGTTTTGAACAGACAATTTTCTCTGTGATCTACTGAATTTGGTATTAAAAAAGTGGGATGTCCAAGCTACGGCCCTGGGGCCAAATGCGGCCTGCAGTCCGTTTTTGATTAGCCCCAAATTCTAAAAATAAAATTGAAAATGGCCCATATTAGAATATGAAGCTTGTGCTTGGCTGTATTGTACAACTAAGTCTCAGCACTATGTGGTGCTACTGTGCTTATTCTGTAAACAATCATTTTGAAGAGTGGAATTCTCTCTTTTCATGACTCAGTTGAGACAATATCATATTGGCAACCAAAATAATGATGATATTTGATCAATTTTGGCAGCGGATAGCAGTACCAGTGATGTTTCTTTGCTTCTTTATCTGCTCCATCTCAGCACATTGCTCTAATCATCTCCAAGCACAAACACTCCTAAGTTTGGAAGCTTGCAGCAGTTTGCTCTTGTTTTGTGTCTGAATGTGGAGAAGAGCCGTCAGCACTCTTACTCTGATGCACAGAGCATCATTCTCATCCTGACCACGGTTTGAGCCAGTGGTAGACAGAGCCAAAGAGGGCCTGCCTGAAGTATGACTGAGCACCTGAAAAACTTTTTACTGATGAATATTTGCTTTGTCAGTCATTAACTAGCCATTTAAGCATACCCAATCACTAGCAATGTCTTGACCTACACTGAATTGGTTTTAATACCCTTAAGGTGAGGTATATGAAAGTGGCCCCAGCATCCTTATATATTTCTGTATGTGGCCTTCAGTGTAAGAGCTTGGACATCTCTGCTCTAATTGGGCAAATCCTAAACATGGAGAAAAACTGGACAAATCCATTGGTAGGGAGTGCAACAGAAGGAGAGAATGTAACACAGACGCACCGCTGGTTCCACAGTTATGCAGCTGTGTGAAAGGGCCAGGAGGTGGTCCTTCACAGCCTGGCTTCTGTATTCCTGCAAGGCTGTGGACAGCAGCGGGAGGCGATGGATTGCTGTCGGATCAGACTCACAGAGATATAGTAATTGCTCCGTCTTCTCCTCCTTCAGTTTCAGCACTGAGTTGTCCCTAGAGAAAAAGATGAAGGAAGTGAAGGTGAAATGAAAAAAAAAAAACAAGAGGAGAATGAAAAGGGACACAGAGAAAAGTGGAACAGGTAAGAACAAAGAGTTAGAGAGAGAACAGAACGTGATGGACACCTGAGCTATTTCTGGATGCATTTTGTAGTAAATCCACAGCAGATCATTTCACATGCTACATAAATACAAGTAGAACAGCAGACACTTAAACAAATTCAAACAATATTTTTGTTGTCCAAATGTGAAAGGTACCCCAGATACACATACATTCAAAGACTTGACCAAGGTGAAGCTGTCCAATTAGTTTCTGTGTTAAATCATTTTGAGCCTACCTCAATAGACTAAGGGCCTCCTCTTGCAGGCTGGGCCATGCTGTCCAACAGTATTTTACAGGTATATCACTCCTGTTGATGAGGGACACTGTGTATAGACTGGCCAGAGAAATGTAAGCCTTCGGCAACAGGACAAAGTCAGGAACAAGCTGAATGTTCACCTCCTCACAAACTCCATACAAGGCAATGTGCACATCTTCACCTAGGCAGAGTACACACAACAGAAGAGAGATGAGCAAAGACAAAGTTTACACAATGTTATTGAAACAAACTGCATGGCTCTCTCCAACTACCAGACTTATTTTGAGGCTTGGTCCAACCAAGACCTGTACAAGGGACCCTTCAGACATTTTTCTACACCACCATCACTGGTCAATCTTAAAATTGGATTCTGTGAAATACAAGCCTGTTTTCAGAGTGAAATTTGAATCCCCAATGTCTTATACAAAACATACTGTTTGCCCCACAATGCGATACTTCAAAAATCACAAGTCGGAATAATTTAACACATCAGTGCATCATCTGTCCATTTATTTTATCCTCTCATTATGGTTTTTTAACTTTAAATCAAATGATGCATTAAATAATACATTTAAAAACTCTGTAGATGAAATTGTAAATAAACAGAGGTAAGGTTAGAGTCACGAAGATGCATGCTGGGAGAACAAGCCATTGTTCACTGATCTTTCCAAAACAGTTGCAAACACAATCAGGTGATTGTCAGTTGGACTGCACTTATTAGGTAGTTTTCTAGTCTTCAGCATACTCTATGTACTTTTACACTACACCTCATATTTATCCATTCATACACACATGCATACACTGATGTGAACTACTGAGGGATGAACAAATTCATACACATTCACATTTTGCTGTTATGCCACTGGGAGAGATTTGGGGTGTCTTCACCAAGGAACAGGTGATCAAACCACAAACCTTCCAATTGTAAGATGATCAGATCTACCACTATAGCACATCATGCTACATGTATCTCCATCCATATGTTCTCTTATTGTCATGCATAGCAGCATTAACTCTGTTTAAGCAGCAGTAGCTTATAGCCTGTACACACCTGGGTAGAAAACCAGATTTCAGTTTAGTTTAGTCTATTTGTGTCAGGGACAATGTACAAAATTACATTAGTCTCAAAAGAGAAAAGATGCTTTGTACCAGATTTAGCTTGCTAGCTAATTTCCATCTGTAGTCCCTGGGAGGGAGAGGGTCAGCACTTCAAGTTCCAGTTGGGCCAAGTCCTGAAACTGGTCTGGTAACAGGAGAGGTGCCAGTTTACTTTCTGAGTACTGCTGAGGCACCAAATCCCAACCTGCTTAGGCACTTCTTTGTGTGCAGCAGTCAGTCTTCACTCTGACACCTTAACCACCATAAGTGCAGGTCCATAGGTTCCTATTGGTTCACGTGTTTTCAGCCTCTTTGAATATAGCAGTGTAATTTGATAACACAGTGTAGCACGAACTATATAAGTGAAAAGCGTGTAGAAAATCCCTCACAGTTTACTTAAGTCATCACATTCTCAAGCAAGGCCTAATGGTCTTTACTTTTGACCTATAACCTCCAAAATGTAAACAGATCATCCTTAAGTCATTGTGGGCATTCCTATAAAGTTTGAAGAAGATCGCTTTAGGAGTTCTTGACATGTTGCATTCACAAGCATGGACTTGACAGAGGAACAGAACATAAAGCCCCTAACCTCAGTTGCATCAAAATTGAATTTATCCTTAAGGGATTAATAATGATTATCTTCTTTCTCTTGTGAGTCTTTTTCTCTGTGTGTGTGCATCATGTCTGAAAATGCACACCACAAAGTATACTAAAAAGACTCAAGTTTGTTCTTTTTATTGCTTATAAGCAAGCTAACTTGGAACAATGGCTTTATAAAAGCATTGCATGAAGTTGTATTTTTATAGAACCAGGCACTTACAAACTGATATACTGTATATACAGCAGGCAAATGTGAGCTGCCCAGCACAACAAAATTGTATCTGCTGATTAGCCACTGCTGCTCCTTTGGGAGTCTGCAGGCCTAATGTGGGCAGTGGGTAGAGGAGAAACTCACAGAGAAGTCAAGGACACACTGCAAAGTTGAGCTTTGAAAGGCTGGATGTGGATCAAAAGGATCCTTGCAGAGAGATTAAAATGGCGCTCAGAATATCCTGGAAATCCAGCATGGAAAACAACCATTATACTGCAAAAGCTTCTCTGAAATGCAGCAATGTGAAATATGTCTAGGTGAATTCAAAATAAATGGTTTCAACTACAATGCAGGCGATTTTGAAATGTTTCCTAAAATTTATCACCTGGCTTAATTCCTTGAAGTAAAGTTTTAAACCCCAAACCATAGGAGACAGAGGACTGAGTGGTTAGGAGGGCATTTAATGAGGCTCTCTGGAAGCAACAAGATCTGAGAATCACCACATGCACACCCCCAACAGTGAGAGAAAGAGCAACAATAATAGCAGCAGAAATACAATGCAAAACAAGGGTTTGAATAAAACCACCAAGAACAAGGGCTAATGTAAATGCACTGTTTGTTTGTTTACATTCAAATCAGAAAGACTGGACCTGAAGACTGCAGAAACACACTGAGATTATTCATATATGTCTACCTACAAAGGAAATTAGTAACTCAACACTTACAGGTGACTCATCTAGGTACACTATAAGTGGATGTCTAAATTTCACATTTGCTCTCAACTCTACTCTCTGTGATTTTTTCAATGTTTCTTTGATATAAAATATCCCCAAAGTGAGTGAAAACACAGATATCTTGGTCAAAAAACTCAAAAGGAATTAAGAAAATAAAATAACAGTTTAAAGTGAATAGGAGGGCTGTGTTATTTGAAAGAATCCAAATCTTTCCAAAGGGCTTTTCACTCTAAAAGGATTGAAGTGCTTTTCAAAGCTTATCTCTGGCCAAAACAGCCATTGAGACTTGCCATTAGTTACTTGAATCTGACAATTTTGATTTCCCTATGCTGTTTATTTCCCAAATGGTATAAACCTCTTTAATCATGCCAACAATCCGTTCTTTAATAGCTATTGTTGTTTCTGTTTAAAGATACACAGTTACACTTTCAATACTCCTGGTTAACATCCAGGTGACATTTTGTTTCACAACACCTTTCACTGCTATCATCTTGTAAGAGCAGTTTGGCACAATGCTGTGTCATTGTTGTTTGTGTTTATATAGCTTATAACTGATGAAGCTATAAAGTGTGTGCCCAGGCAAAAATGAGAAAAAAGATAGCACAAAAAACTGCAATTTCTTTCATTTGGTTGTTTCAAAAATGTTTGGTTTCTTTACATGACAGATGGTAATTTTATCTTTATTTCACTTTATTGTGTTGTCTTTGTTTACATACTTTTATGAGACATAGATGTGCATTGACCTATAAATTTCTATAATGAATGTTTTTACGGTTATTAAGTAATGTGATACATACAGTTCGAGATTGCTAGATCTTTTGCAATATTGATATCAGGTTAGATATTTCTGTTATTTTAATATAGGACATCAGACTTATGGCAATCATCATCACCAGTTCAATTTCTGAGTTTTTATTTGGCCATGCAGCATGCATTGTGTTGTAAATAATGCTACCACTAGCTTAGCAGAGTGCTATGTTACAGACACCAGCTCAGTCTTAGTCCAGTCAACATCATACTTCACTTCAGCACTGAAGAGCAGTCAGATAAACTAAATATCATCTTTTTTTTATCCTTGTAATTAATGTAAAACACAGTAATGAGATAAAAGGTGTGTTCTTTCCTCTCAAAGCGTAATGTCTGTAATAACAGCAACATGAAGTGGTTGCACTCTGTTTGCCTGTCTGTGGATTTAATTCCAGCTGCAGCAACTCGTATTCTAACAGTTTGAAAAACTGTTTAAAGGGATGTTTAAACTCATCACCTTTAAGTCCATGATGATTCAAAGAAGCCGCTATGGCCATAAGGAAGGTTAGAGAAGCAGCTATAGAGCAGCTTGCACCCTTATGCCAACTTTTAGTAGATAAGCATTTCTACATATTTACGTTCTAAACTGTGATATTATTTTAAATATCCATTTAATGTTAATATTTTGCTGCTGTAGCCCTGTAGTGCTGTTGGTTTTGTTCAGTTGATGCTGCTACTTTCACAGTGGACTGCAGTTTCAAATATATAACTTAAAAACATGACATTTGTTTCTGTGATACATTTCTATGCTAAGTCATCACAAAATTTAAATATTTTTGGGGGGGATTAATATTAAGTTTAATTCACTTTTAAATATTTTTAGTCTTTGAAAAAGAAACACTGTTTCAAGCTTACCAGAGTGTAACCTTGCACATAATACCAATAATAATAATAATAATAATAATAATAATAATAATTCTGATTTTAAAAATAACAGAATTAATATCGGGTATCTTTACATATGTATGCAGCTGTACATACAGTGTGAATGTTTTACACTTGATAATAAACTTAAGTGCTTGATTCTGTATAATCATCAGCTACTGAGCTTTCCCTGGTATTATATCTTCGCTGACTTTATACAGAGGGCTTAGCAATAAACTGAAACATAAAATCTATTTTTATCACACAAAACCAGCGGTACAATTTAAGCAATTACCTTTCTTTGAAAACTTGTTGGCTGAACATAATTAATGTAATATATAAACTTTCTCCACCTAAGTTAAATGTGTTCTTTCAGCAAGAAGTAACTGTGCAAAGCCAATGTAAAACAGTCATGTTGAGCCAACATAGCTGTTTTACATTGGGCCAACATAAATGATGTATGTTGGTTTACCGTAAGTTTGCGTTGGGCCAGCTTACAATGTTTGCACAATGCAGCTGTTTTACATTGGCTCAGCACAGTTACTAAAAAACTACTAAAAGAATGAATTTAACTTTGGTGGAAATAGTTTCCATAATTCAATTACATTCAATAAACATAACTGTTTTATGTTGGGCCAACATAAACGATACTTGGCCCAATGTACACCATTGCTTCTAAAGTCTGCAGCCCCTCCTTCATTACAGAGCAGAGATTGCCAAAGTCTGCAAGGCATCAACTTAGCACACAAACACTTATGGCGCAGAAGTGTAAAACATCAAAAACAACAATGATCCACCAGAAGCATGAGCTAGTAATCCCTGCACTGATCACTGTACAACCAACAATATCTATATAGAGCTGAACACATCTAAATGCATCTAAACACTCTGCACAAAGGCTTGATGGGAAACTCTGCCCTCCAGATTCAAAATGGCAATGGGGAGAGCTTGGATCAGCCTGATATATCACGTTAAACCTTAAAACATGAATTAATTATGTAGAAACTTTGATACCATATTGTAAATGTAGGAAACAGCTAGTTTATTTATTTATCTACTTTTGAGTGTGGCTCCAATGCAACAGCAAATACTAGGACTACCCAGATATGCTATTTGTGTCATACCTCGAGTCTTTAACAAGGGCTAAATCTGGCATGATCCAAACCGGAAAGTTCCACATGAACAAAAAAATGCACAAATCCATCTTAAAAACAAGTGACCAGGAGTCAAGGATTTAAACTTGACATAGCAGTCTCTCTAATGACTTTATCCCATTTCATAACCCAAATGACAAATCCGTTTCAAAATGACATGTCAGTTTTAATAAAATGTACTTAATGTCTGAGTTTACTTCCATTAAATCATTTAGAGGCTTATCATAAAAATGAACACATCAAGTTTATACACAATTTCATGTTCTCCCTGACGCAGAAACCCAGCATCTTTTCGCTCAGAGGACCCATGGCTAATACTATGAACAAGATTCATGTGTAACAAGGTATGTTCAGACTAAAGTTCACATTTTCAGTATCAAAAATCTGGCTCTCTTTAAGTGTGCAGGTCACAATGGTTACTGCATGATTGTTTTTTTCTTTTCAGGGGATTCTGATTCTCACCTGAAAACAAAATCCATGAAAGTCATGAATTTTAAGCTGCACAGCTTTAAGCATAGTAGTGCAGGTGTTTCTGCACTGTGGAGTTGCAGTGCTCTCAGATACAGGGAAGCAGGGAGGCAGGAAAGCAGACCCTCTGTATCTTTAGTTCTCCAAATGTGTCCATGTTCTATAACACTTTAAATCACACACAGAAGACCACCTATGCACAAAATTGTGACAGTACAATGTCTGGAAAACATTTTGAATTGTGTTTTTATGCTGAGTCCTGATTTACAATACTGGTATTACAGCAACAATACATATTAATAGTCTACGTATTACCATATAGTCAAATTTATTAAAACAATCAAACCAAAATCAATAATTTAAAGCCATGTGTTGAGACACTGGAACGCCCAAATTTCTGGGGTACTGTTTTTTTGGAATTAAAAACTATATTAAAAAGCACAATATGCAAAATTCACCACCAGGGGGCTCTCAACCAAAACAACCATACAGTATGACGAGTACAGACAGCACTGGCCACCTCTGCCCATCTCTACTGTTTACCTTTTTTTTAAATCTTAATTGAAAACTCTGTTCAATTAAAACAGCACCTCAAACGTTGTGTTTACTACAAAGAAACCAACCTTTGGTTTTCATTAATAAATTTCTAGTAATGAGGGGGAGTTTCCAAGTTTGGAAAACACAGAGCCAGGCCCTAATGGAAGTGGGTTGTGATCTACATCCTGAGACATGAACATCACCTCCCATCATGAGAAATGTCCCAACCAACACAGGACCTAAAAAAGAAGGGACAAAAGAGTGCCCCAAAAATAACACAATAACAATAATCTTGATCACAATTCATTTTGTATGAAAGACAGCACAATAAGTACATGTTTTGTCTTTTCTAAGATAACCATCCCACTAGGTTTCAAGCCTGGTTCAATGCAGACTGCAAAAGAGAATCTTAATCCGTCTCCGCCAGGGCTAGAACACAAGTGAGCAGTGATTAATTGGGACATAAGATAACTTATTCCTGAGCAGCATGAAAGCCTCGGCAGTAGTAAAACTCTCACAGCGTGACATATTTAGCTTTAATAGGCATCGTCAACAAACCATCCACAGTCCCAGCTGAGGAAAACAACCTAGAGATTGTGAAGAATGACTTTTGTTCTGTCTTTACAAAAACTATACATTTCCTACAATAAAAACATTTTAAAAATACAAGGAGTTCTAAGGCTTCTTCCAGTGGGCAGTTCTCGCTTAGATTGCAATGTGAGGAAACAAGACATACAAAAAGCCTGGCACAGTTCCACTTGAAGGCTGGTTCACTCTGCTAGAAAGACAATGGAGCTGTGCAATATCTTCAGATAGAGAAAACATCAAGTGCAGAGGATGAGTGATAGAGGGAAATGAGGGAGTGAGAAAAGAAGAATGGAGGAATACAGAGGGAAAAGCAATTATCTCCCAGCATCCGGCTGCTATGACAGCAGTTGACAGGCAGGGAGAGCTGCAGCTTATTGCTAAGCTTTCATCATCGCTGGCCACCAACCCATCTTCCCCTCGCTCACTTCTCTTCCCATAATTCCTCTATGTACACAGCAAGGGAACTTCTCAACCCCCTCGGCTATCTTTGATTACAGCACAAACAGCAGCTCTGCAGTGTGTATGTGGAAGGGGGCTGTGCTTGTACTCAGATTTCGAGAGTTTGTGTGTTTGTTTGTGTGCAGCTGCTTGCTGTTGGTGTGCGTCTGTGCTGCTTTTCTAAAAGGCTGCTCTGCTGAGGTCCCCTTGGTGCCCTAGCCCTGTCAAAGCAGATGCCTCAGCGCTGCCTAAGAGCTGTCCATCTTCTCATTTAAACCAGCTGCAGTGACAGAGGGCTGAAGGGAGGGGGATTACTGAAGGAGCACAAAGTCTCTTCTCACTTTTTAGACAAAACAAGAAAACTATTATTTTTCAAAGTGTGCTGGCTTTTTAAGTGAAAGAGAGATCAAACATGCAGTGATTTTTTAACTGCATGCAAAATAGCAACAAACATACTAAAAAACACACATGCACAAATTTATGCGGAGTTCTCCAACAGCCCCTCAGCAGAATCGAGCCTACTGCAGAATGCTGATCTGAAACATACATGAGCATGAGGGAGTCAGGGAAAGGTGCTAAATTAAAAATGATAGTCTCTTGATGGGCTGTAAGTGGTGTTCTGGACCTTTGCGGGTCTCCATTATAAAAGCTTAATGCTGCTGAACACCACTTCTTGCTGTTCCTTCAGCAGACCTGCCTGTTCATGTGGCCACAGAACGCCCTTCTTTAAAGGTCATATACCAAGAAAAAATCATTTTAAAGTGCACTAAATTTAGAAACAAACCTCATGCACAAATAGATGTTTCTTTCACATCCTGCTTTTTTTAATCAAAACAATCACTATTAAAAACCTATACATAAGTATTTCATCAGTCTCTCCCTGTCCTGCGAAAAAGCATCAGAATAATTAAAAGATAAGCCAAAATTGATGAATATGAATCTAAAGTTCAAACTTTTATCAACCAGTATCCAATCATAAACAAGCAGCTCTTCACAAGGTGACTTTCCTGTGGTAGAGAAACTACTGATAACAGAATAAATGCCGTGTCAGCATGCCACTGAATTTCCTGTCACACACTCAAACACTCAGTGCCTCACTGTAAAAAACAGGTAGTGTATTGTGGAATATCCACCCAGGTGATGCATACCTAACAACAGTGAACTCATTTCTTGTTTCTGCATGCTACACAGCTGTTCCACAGTATTGGTTTAGCACCAAGGGATTTTTCTACTTAGACAACTTTTAGGAGGCTGTGTAGCTGAAATTAGCTCAAAAGGAGACTTTGATGTGTCAAGCTTGTGTCAGGAGGTAAGGCTGATTTGTTTTTGACTGAAACCTCCTCTTGGTTAATCAACCTAGCTTGTCACGTTTGCTGTTGCTATTTTAAGCCACTAAAATTTTGCTGGGAGTACACATGAGACATAAGACTAAAGCTCACATCAAATGTTTGACATCCCTCCAGCTGAAAAGACACTTCAACAAAGTGTTACCTGCACCTCCTAAATTCCTATGGATCACTTTACAGAGGTTAAGGAAATTTCAAAGGGGGAAAATATCCTAAATTAAGCCACACTTAAATTATCTCTTCTAATGCAGTGCTGTTTTATGTTTCCTTTAATTGTTCCCCTTGTGAGTTAACAGGAAAAGTCAAAAGATTTGTCTTTCTGCCTTTGATGTTAAGGAGTCTGGCTAATTGTGCATGCAACCAAACTGAGCTAAAAACATGTGACCACTGAGTGTTGAACCACAGCAAGATTGGGAAGAGCCCTGGATCTCTCAAAATAACTTAATGAGATGACCACAAATAAGGCAACTTTGACAAACATTTTGAAGATCATACATTGCAAAATCAGTGCCATAAAAATCCAACTAATGCGTCAAATTGGGGATTTGCTTTAATGGAATTAAAACATTTACTGAGGAATCTAAATCATCATAACAGATACCATTCTGAAAGGTGGAGACAAATCTGGTACTTGAGTCAAGAGACAGCCACATATATAGGTGCAGGAGCAGCAGCTCTACTTTGAGGTTCTTCTGGATGTCCAAGCTTCTCACCCTACCTCTTTGGGGTTTTTTTGTTTTTAAGATTTTAATTTTTGGGCCTTTTCGTGCCTTTAATAGATAGTGGAGGACAGTGGATAAACTTGGAAACAGAGAAGAGAGTGGGGAGAGACATGTGGTAAAGGGTCACAGGGTGGATTCGAACCCGGGCCGCCTGCATACATGGTGTGCGCCTTAAACCACTCAACCATCTGCATGCCCCCATCACCCTATCTCTAAGGCTGAGCTCAGCCACTCTCCTGAGGAATCTCATTTTAACTGCTTGTACCCGCGATCTCATTCTTTCAGTTATTTCCAAACTCCCATGCCCCCTAAAGGAGTCCTGCAAGGGTAAAGAGCTGGTCCACTGTACCACGACTGGGACAGAATCCGCATTGTTCCTCCTGGATCTGAGGTTCGACAATTGGCTGGAACCTTCTTTCCAGCACCCTAGAGTACACTTTCCCTGGGAGGCTGAGTAGTGTGATACCCCAATAATTCGAGCACACCCTCCCCTTTTTTGAAAATGGGTACCACCACTCAACTGGCACTTTTCCCGCCTTCCATGCGACATGTAAGAGGTGTGTCAGCCATGACAGCCCAACAACACTTAGAGTTTTAGCATCTCAGGTCGAATTTCATCTATTCCTGGTGCCTTGCCACTGGGGAGCTTTATGACAACCTCAATGACCTCTGCCAAGGACATAGATGGGCCTTCCCCTGGATCCTCAGCCTCTGTCTCTCCCTCAGAGAACATGGTAGATGTGTTGAGGAGTTCCTCAAAGTGTTTCTTCCACGTTTAGGTCAGCAGTTCTCCACTCCTGCTGGTAACTGCCCAAGTCAAGCCCTGCTTTTCTCTCCTGAGTCACCGGACAGTGTTCCAGAACACCTTTGGGGCCAACTGAAAGTCCTTCTCCATAGCCCCCCCCCCCCCCGAACTCCTCCCACACCTGGGATTTTGCTACTGCAACACCCACAGCTGCAACTTTCCAAGCCATCTGGTACATGTCACCTGCTTCCAGAGTCCCCTGGGTTAACCATGCCTGAAAGGCCTCCTTCTTCAGCTTGACGGAGTCCCACACCACTGGTGTCCACCAGTGGGTTCTGGGGTTGCCGCCACGACAGGCACCAAAGACCTTCTGGCCACAACTCCTAGCCGCTGCTTCCACAATGGAAGCTTTGAACATGGACCACTCAGACTCCATGTCCCCAGCCTCTTCCAGGATGCACAAGAAGTTCTTCCGAAAGTGGGAGTTGAAGACCTCACGGACAGGGGCTTTCACCAGATGTTCCCAGTTCACCCACACTACCCATTTAGGTTTACTAGGTCTGTCCGGCAGCCTTCCCCGCCATCTGATTCAACTCACCACAGGTGGTGATCAGTTGACAGCTCTGCTCCTCTCTTCACCTGAGTGTCCAAAACTTATGGTCGCAGATCTGATGAAATGACAACAAAATGGATCATAGATCTTTGGCCTAGGGTGCTCTGATACCAGGTACACTTATGAGCATTCCTATGTTTGAACATGGTGTTTGTTATGGACAGTCCATGACTAGCACAGAAGTCTAGTAACAAAGCACCACTCAGGTTCAGATCAGGCAGGCCGTTCCTCCCAATCACCCCCCTCCAGGTGTCTCCATCGTTGCCCACCTGGGTGTTGAAGTCCCCCAGTATGTTATAAATGTTTTTAGGTTTTCATTGACTAAAACTAGACTAAAATGTTAAGGGTTAAATGAATAAAATGTGACTACAAATTAGAATAATTTAACTTAAATCTTAAGACTAAGAAAACATTTTAGGGTTGTCAAGTTTGATTCCGTCAATTGCAATTAATTAAGGTCCCATATCAGTGTATGATTTTTTTTAATCCTGTGCAACCACAGTGATGTAAAATAAATCCACCACTACTCCTTAATGTCTCATTCACTTTAAAACTCACAGACAGCTCAGTAGACAAGTCAAAAGTCATTTTCACCTTGTGATATCACATATTGTCCTTTTTACTCTCTCTTTATTTCATTTCAATCCATGACAAGTTCCTTTTTCTGACTAAGTTCAAGTTAAAATCTTTGACTCACCCATAAAAGCAGGTCTGTATCCAAAGAGGAAGTCAACTACACTTAGTATAAGATGGTAGGAAAATCCAAAATAATACAAAAAAAGGTTTGAAGGGAAAAGAGTGGAACCTTAAAATTTGATAAAATGATGTGATTAATTGCAATTAACTAAAGCAATTCTGAGATTAGCAAACAATCCATTTTTATGGTTTGACATTCCTGTTAAATTTAAAAATGCAATGTTAACACAGTAGGGAGGAGAGGAGAAGAGAGGAAAGGAGTGGAGAGGAGAGGAAAGAGGCAGCAAAGCAGCGAATTTTATACCCCACAGCCATCATAAGCCACCTCCTCACCAAGTTACTTTTCAAGTCTCTGAGGATGTTATAGATTCTTCTCTCATTACTATTACTTATGTCACCTTTTACTCCATGGCCACAAGCGGACACAAACACAGAGATACCCACACAAACCCCAAAGTACCTCATTAGTAACTTCTCATCCGCTACATCCAAGGTCAAATGATCATCCTGAATTTAAAACCAGCCATATGGGAGCAAAATAACACACACACACAATGTTTCAGGTTTACATAATGCAGCAAAAAACAGACAATTAGAGAGGAGGCAATGCGCTGCTAATTGGACCAACTAAAGGGGAGAATCCATCTGTGCTGGGCTGATTCAGATAGGTCTCCGGATGGAAAACAATGATTCGAGCAATGTATGTAATGGAAATAAAGTTATATACACATGTGATAATACCATAAGAGAGGAAAAAATCCTCATATGACCACAGTATGACTTTTAATCAATGATTTTTTTAAAACCCTAGCCTAAACTGTGTATGCCAGTTTGAGTGTATGTGTACTCTTGTTCCACTGGTGTCCCATGTTTAGCAGTCCATTTCTGCTTAAGGGTCAACATTACTGCTGAAAGAGAATCTCATTAAAGTGTTTACCTCAGTGATTACAGTAAACACATTCATCCTTTTCGTTACACTCCATTTGACACTGCTGATTATGCAAACAATTTGTGTAGAAATATTTGCTCCCATCTTCCATCTCCTCCCTTTTATTTCTTTTGCAGTTTAAGATCCGACTGTGTGGGTTGATGTTTATGTGTTATCAAGAAAAAACGAAGGTTATATGGGTACTTAATTTCATGAAGCCACATGAAATAAGAGAAAGGGAAATCATGAAATATATGTGTCTCGTGGGAGAACTGCAATTCTTGTATGGAAAGCCAACGTATATTTCTACTTGCAAATAGGGAAATACGTATCTCACAGATGACAAGATAGATTGTTGAAATTTGTTCCAACAAATAAGCACAAAGGCATCAGAAAACACACCACCTGTCTTTTAAGGCATTTAGGTAAGCATCAAAGTCACTATTATTAAAAAAATGGATATGCAGAGTAGGGCATCTATAAATATAACACTACAACTCAGGAAAACAAAGAAATCATGTGACTGTACAGGTGAAACCAGCTTTTTGAAATGATATGTTCCATTTAAATTATCAGAGTCCATGGTTTGTTCAGCACTTTCTATTTGTATTTTTATTTAAGTTACTTTTACATATATTTTGTTTCATCTATTGTTCTATGTGCATTTTAATTATTCATTCATTCATAGATTGAATCTCACCAGTGTGGTAGTGCAGAATCAGGTCCTGGCTGTATTCTCCTACAGCCACTGGATTGAAATCCACAGTTACCAGCATGCCCTGTCCTACTTCAAGAGTTCCAGAGGAGGGCGTCACTGTGAAAGGCCTAAAAGATAGTATGATGTACAGTTTTACACAGTGAAAAAGAAAAACAAACATCTTTTGGCTTGGTGTTTCACAAAATCTATGGCACAAATTTTTATTTTTGGTAGCTGTTTTAAGAACCAAACCGTTTGATCAACTTAACTGTAATAAGGGCTGTTAAATGGCGCATTTTTAATCACCACCAGAGGATCTGAATTTTGATAGCTATTCATGATTAATTCTTGTAATTGCATGTTTAAAAATGTATTATTTTAGATTTCGTAACATTGTTCCATAGCAACAGTGTGAAAGAATTTCAATCGGCTTTTTGATTTGTGAATCAAAGGAATGCAAAAGTATTTGACAGTAAAATTTTCACTTTTATGATTTAACTGAGTGCTCTGCTGCTACATCAGTGTGGTCTGAAACCATGACTTAAAGGAAGGAAACAACTTAAAAAGTGCCTAACTTCCACAAAGCAGTATGCAGCATTTTTATGCACTAACATATATGCAGGAGTGCATGTACAAAATGACTCACTGACATCCCATGATCTCCTTTTCCTGTGACAGCTTTAACACTTTTCAGGAGTTCTCAGTGTAGTTGCTTTCTCGATGAAATGAAAACTGTCAAGGTTAACAATTATGCAAGTGATTTTCTCAAGGAACCGTTCTCTATTGTTTTTAAGTTAAGAGAAGTAAATGAATCACTGAAATATGAAGAAACAAATGACCTGAAGCTTTGTATCAGTTTCATGATCATCAATTATGAACAAAGCTGTGGGTGTCTTCAGGCTCTTCTTTGTGTACCTAAATCAGGTCCATATAAATAACAGGAAACTCAATTTATGGCCACATTATCATCGTCCACAGTCCACTGTGTCTTTCATTACCAATATGGATTCCTGTCAAGACTAACTATCTTTAATTTTAGTAGATATTACTCTGTAATTGAGTAGCAGTTGTGTTTCTGAATTTTTTTGCCTCTCGGCCTGTCTGAAGACGCTGGATGTGACATCAACACATGGCCTCTATAGCTAAAGAGAACCATAAATTTGATGTCCTAATGTGTAAGAGACATTCAAATGAACGCTGATGTCCTTATTTTTCATCAGTGTGAGAGCAGCAAGATGCTAGGATGAGCAGCATCCAGTTTGTGCCCTTACTTGGTAGTTTAACTCTAGTGCACAAAATACCATATTAATAATTTACAAAATTTAATGTTGGAATCATTTCTAATCCTAATTTCATTGTGATTAGCACATTAACCCTGTCAGCCCTAACTGTAATCTATGGTATTGTACATAATGGATTATCAATTGGATACGCAATAATGATCCTTGGGATTAGTATTCTCTTAAACAGTAAAAAGACTGAAATCACTTTAACAATATACCAACATGTACTCACTCTTACCTCTGTGTATGAAGAGTGAACTTGGCCTCACTGTTTCCTATGTTGCGGACAAAGTGAGTCCTCTGCGTGGAGGTTTTAACAGGACAGATAGGTAAATGGAACTCATCCCGAAAGTCTAGTATGGCACGTGGCCCAATGGCGTGGATAGGGACCTCAAACTGCTCTCTCTCCGTCACACAAACTAGATTGTGGCAGTAATCCTAGATAGATGAGTAAAGAAAATGCAGGACACTCAACTTGCATGTACCATATGTTATTCATGTATTGTTAGATGAAGTTGGTTCAATTGCCTGTCCTAAAAAAACAGCAGAGACTCAAGCACATTCAGATTCTTAAAAGTCATTAACTGCGATAAGAAAAATTAGTGATGGGCTACAGATCAGCTGTGTGATTCTGTACCCAGAAAAAAATTATGCTTCCAGCTAAATGCTGGCGTCAGTGGTTTCAAAATGACAAAGCATGCTAACATGCAGCAGGTATGTAGCTAATATTTTTTTCACTGAGCTGTGTTGCTGGATAAAAAGGCTGTAATTAATAGCACCTCAAAATCAGAACTTTAAGACTGTCCTTACTTTGTTTCTCAAATACATACAGTCACACACAAGGTTAAGCAAATTAAAAGCAAGGTTAAAAACTAGTAAGAGTGGTGAATACAGACAAGGCCCTTCTTAGGGATTGTGTTACCTTTAATCTAATGTTGCTACATTTCATGTTGGCCTGTCCTTCTCAAGTTTCACTTTCACTGATAATATCAGTAAAAGAGATGACAAAAGGATGTACTGGTGAAACATAATGCCTGACCCATGACCCTAAACCATCTGGCTTTAACCATGACCATAGATTTGTGCACAAACTATGAATGCTAGAAGCTTCTGTTTTGATGTTTTTTTCTGTTACAGCTTTCAAATATTTTCTTTAATCTACACATTTGTGCAGCAGTACAATTTTCTTTGGTGCTTATCCAAATCATTATCCTTCTAGTTTCACATTCTTACCCACGCCCTTTGCACTGCTTTCCTATAGGTCTGATTACATCTTTATCTAATCATCTAATCTAAATTCCATACAAGCCTCGTAAGTGCAGGTTACCTTGATACTTCACTGTGCATTCTGAATCTAGCTTTTATTTTGTGATTATTCTGTGGAGCAGTTAGACTCCTCTCTGTCCTCAGTACCTTGTTTTCCTGTGGGGTGAAGAGAACAGTAAAAGTAGCAGACAATCCTGGTGCAACACTTCTCCTGGCATCCTCTGGACCAACCACATGGAAATACTCTGAACCCTGCAGCTCCACCTTCACTTTTCTTGGAACCTTGGCAATAAAAATATATATGATAACAAAAACCAAAGAAAACTGCAAACCTTATGTAGCAAGAAAGAGAAAGCCTGGCAAAAACACAGATGATGATTTATTCATTATTACTTGATAGTGTCTGTACAGCTTGCAGTGATAAATCTCCTTCAATCCCCCCTGACCTTTTCCGATCATTCTGCTCCCCGCGCACACAACCCACACCCAGTGGCACACACACAGAAACACACAGCCACTAAACTTTTTCTGTTTTGTCATGTTGTTAATCATTATTTTCTATTTTTGTCCATCACATATACACATACCTTGTCATTGTTGATGAGAACTAAAGGTAATTTGTAAGTTTGTGCAGGAGTAAAATTCTGGAAGACCAACTTTGATGGGAACGGCTGGAAAAGTGGCTGATCCATGCCCACCGAGGACATCTGATGAACACAAATAGAATGAACAATTATCAGGCTGTGTATATCTTTCCAAAATTTGCACCCTTTTCAAAACACAGAGCAGTTACTATTGTTTTGCAAGTATATTTTTTGTGTGACTGCCAGGGTCAGCCGCCCTACACATGGATCTGTATGTGACTGCCTGCCTGTCTTTACTTTCAGAGCCATACAGAGTTGCATCAGTGGAGGTGTAGCGACATCTAATTGGTGGTTCATGAAGCATAGTGGACCTCTGCTGACACCATGCTCTGTCTATAGCACTGTGGATACCTTGTTTTGGGGAGTAGGCGGAGCTACTCCTCTCCCATCTAGTATATCAACAGTCATCCCAAATTGTTATGGTCAGCCATATACTAACTTTTAACCTAGTCTTGTTCTTCATAGGTAGTAAATAAGCATGATCATAAAATTGAAAGGATTTGGAGTAAACGACAGCATATTCTTTAAGAATGCTGTTTTATCTGTTGTAAAAAAAAAAAAAAAACAATAAAAGACTATTCTTTGTGTTTCAATAAAATGTACAGTGTTTATTACTAAAATGAAATCTGGTAAATCATTTTGTTTTGTTGTCTTGCCAAGAATAGGGTGGCTATTTTAAAATGGCCAGAAAATAGTCTGGCATATGATACAAAGTAGAATGATGTTACTGCCTCTGGATAGGCAGTCTGTTACAGACTGAATCCTGTGTTTTTGTATTGGGCTTTCTATCACACTGCATGTGTTCCAGGTCTGTCACAACTCCCCCACTTCATTCTGCCACACCTCAGGAATCTGCAGCAGCTAAGGCTGGTCAGGTTCATCTAAGCAACTATAATGGATTCCCAAGACAGAACTTCACTCTCTCTCACTCTGCTCCTGAGCCGTGTGGTTTTAAGCTTATGTATGATGTAAGCTTTGTTCTGTTTTTGTATGTAAAATTTGAGTAAGGTGAAACTCTTTGAATAAGTTCAAGAGCAAGTGTAGCGGATCTCTGCCATCTCTGTTAGACTGTGTTCTCTCCTGTTATGCGGTTAGACAAGGAGTTCAGAAATGTCGTTATTTTTGGTGCAGGCAGGTAAGGTTCTTTCTTTTATTGTAAGGAGTTTTTGTCTGTTAATATGGCCTTTGGATTCTCTGAAGTCATAACTTCCATCTTTAGGTGGATGTTCCTTTGTTTTATTCTTTGTTAGTAAACTTTTCCTCTTGTATCCAATTTAAGTTTTTGGTAATTTTAACAACATATTATGTTACACCTTAAAGTTACTTCTAGACTGTAATAAGGTCATAACAAATTTTTTTTTTTCAACAATAGACCAAAAAATATTAAACATTTGGAATTATATGCTTTAGCTTTGCTAATGGTAGATTTTTTTGTTCAAGCAGAGTCAAATGAAGGCTTTCCCTTTCTATTATTATTATTGTTATTATTATTATTATTATTATTATTGGTGGTGTCTAAACATGCCTTCTCAATTGTCTTGAGCTAACTTCAGTTATGGACTGGTGTTATGCAAACAAAGATGAATTAATTGAATTATTGAATGATTGGTTGATTGACTGATATAGTTTTTATGTAATGCTATGCTAACTGGCTGTTCTGTAATGAATGGTAAGAAATTCAATCTTCACATTACGTTCTTCAGTTACAAAGATATCATTATATAAGATATCATCAAAGTGGTGCTGCACAATTAGGATTATACTGGACAAACTGTGATTTGCAACTGTGATAATACAAAACATAAATACCATGAGCCTCCTTACTTAGTTATCAAGGAAAAAGCACAGTAGTTTTGAATGGTATATTTCACAAACATATAAAACCTGATGTTTATATAGTACTAATTTTAAAAGAACCTATATTTTCCAAAAAAAATAGAAGTATTTCCCTTTGTTTGTAAGTAAAGGTACTTCTACAAAGTGCAGTGGTGTCACATCTTTAGGCATTTTTTTTAAACCTTTAAAGTACTACTCAGTAGAGCCTTTTATGAGATTACATAATTGCACAGCCTGACATTGGGATTGCAATTGTGATTAGACTAACTGTGCAGCACTGAATAACACTAGACTTTACTTGAGAGAATGTATGACTGAGACTTTCAGGATGATGTAAAAGGATGCTGCTGGTCATTGTAAGCACTTATCACCTGTATTGGCCTATAACAGGGGCTTACATTTGCATATCTGACAGGTCAACAAAAAATGTGAACAGGATGACATGCAAAAATAAGCCTTCCAAAGTATGCTGAGGCTGCATTTATTAATCTAAAACTTTTGATGCCATTGTTGCTCCAAGCATCAAATTCTGACTTTAAAAGTACAGAGCATTCATTCACATTGGCTGCCCTCTGCCCATAAATTAGTGCCTGCTGACTAAGAAGAAGAAGCTTTGGTACAATCTAAATGACCTTAGCAGACAGCCCATGCCCTGTATGCAGGTCTCATTGACCTTTCTAGAAAGTCCACCATATTATTTTATTTATTTTATGTAGTCACTTATTCGTACTGTTCAATTCACAGTCAAACCTGACTTGGCCTTAAGCCTGCATTTTGCATGCATATGCTCAAAAGTTATAGTACAAGTATCTCTGAGAAGAAGTTGCAAAAGTAGTATTTTAATGCCTTATGTGTATAATATGGTTTGAAATCTTAGCAAGCAGACAGGCTGTCAGAATCAAATGTAGGATTTTTTTAAACACAAATCTTATAGTGGATTCCCCAGGGTTCTCTTCTAATAAAGATGAAAGTCAACAGCTGAGGCTTGTCTGCAGATAGAAATGATGGTGCCAAACTTCCGCCAGTATTTATTTCTTACTGTATGCTGTCGTCCGTCACATTTATCTCAGCCTCAGACTCATATAACACAAGGACATGGTTAACAGGATTCATCATTCTAGTTACTACTAGCTCCATACCCGCTTATTGACCCTGTGCTGTCTGAAACCATCTTTAATCTGTTTCTTGTCTCCAAAGCCAGGGTTCAGGCTAAAGGTCAGAATTGTGCATAGTAAAAGCAAGTCCTGTTGAGGTGTAAAAATATTTTCTGGTATTTACTTTGTGATGTGTTGTCTTGCTCATGTCAAACAGTTCTAGGATACGGGGTGGTTGCACCTCCTTTGTATTATGTTGGCACTCCTCTGTAGACCGTAACATCTCCTGGGTATAAACAGATGGAGTCACCTGCAAAAACACAAAGGCACGGGTAATTGTGTTAACTGCACAGATAAACTGATTCCTGTCTCTTGAATCAGCAGCAGTGTGGCAACACATCAAACAAAACTGTTATCACTGATGGAGAAATGCAGAAAAGATAATGAGCATAAGGGCTGTCAGCAACACTGGGGACTAAAGCTGTCAGCTTTGACACACATGCTCAGGCACTAGCATCAAGAACATTTCCTCGAGCTGATTTCATGTACTCAAACATTATTAACATTCCCACTTTCAGTGATGCCGAACTGCAACATTTTGTGGTTTATATTCTATCCTCACAATCCTCTGGCACCTCTTTATCAGCATGCCCAAAACATCTTACAGCACTTAGCCTATTTCAAGTTTAGGTCAGAGAAGGATTTTGGCTTAAAATCTTAATAAATAATGTAGGAGAGGGAGTTACTGTATATGCAATATTCAATAGCTGCCAGTCATGTGTGTATTAAGAATAGACTCTGTTCTATTATTCAGAGACAACAAAGTTGCTTGGGTGAACATTGTTCTTTTTAGAAGACAGCTGTTAAATGATGGGACTTTTCTTTGCATTGTGTGTTTTCTTAAAATGCACTCTTTTTTGTCATAAGAAGAAATCTGGACATAACGCTCATAAAAGGCAGATCATTTAGCTTTGGAATAAAATGGTTCACTGAATACATGGCAAGTATCTATTTATTCAGTTTATTTCATGCATAGAAAAATGTAGATTATAGAAACCCTTCTGTGATTGGAAAACAATTCTGATAGAAATAAAGTCTATGTTTTTACCATCAGTGACTACAGGAATATGCAATGCACTTGTGTTTCTTTTTCTATGCAGACAGTGGGTTAGTAGCAATTAGCAGCATGTAAATCTCATTTTGGTCAGGGAAAATTTGAGGTAAGTCAAGTACCTCCTGCTCTTGTCCCCTAATCTAAACAAGCATCCAAGAAGAGAGAAAATGCCTAAATTGCTGAGCTGATGTCACTGCAAAAAACACTGCAGTCACATATTGATTTTTGCTCCCTTTAAGAAGCCAAGGTAATTATTAGTACAATCTGTCATTTGAAGCAGCTTTAAAAGCTTGGGACAATGTCCAAAACTCAGGGCAGGGAATCTGACTTCAGTTAATTCATGGGAAAACCCAGTTACATCTAATTAATTTCTGCTGAATACTTCTAAGTCCGTGTTAAAGCCCATGATAGAAGATAACTATGTATACCCTGTGGAATAGCAGAACATTGGTGAGATGTAGGCCTACTTAACATTCATGTATTGTCTTATACTTACCCTTCGTGGCGCTTCCTCCTTCACAGTAAATTTAAGGTTGCAGGGCAGAGACTTTAGCCTCTTTTTTCGCGGGGGAACCTGAACGGTTGTCATTTTGGATCCAGTTTGAATAAAGTCAACCTGCAAAGAAAGAACACAAGAGATAATGAGGAGGGGGTTTTCATTAAGAAGCCAAATGGATGAATAATGGCCACTTGAGTGTCCATTATATAATGAACACGATTATCAAATACGATGAACTGCCTTAATGTTTGGCTAACGCTGAGCGAGGATGACTCTAGCAAACAACCGTTAGCAAACCGTTGGCGTGATACTTTCAGAGAAACCACCCACTCACTGCGTGTTTTAAGTTTAGATTGGACAGGCCAGATGGGGTCACTTCGTGTAATCGCGCTGTATTACACATAAACAACAAAAAATAAAGAAAAAGTTACCTCTCCGTCGACAAAAATCAGGGGGTTTAAGCTACGTAACGCTATACCAAACTTACTAGTAAGGCTGGTCCACTTAGTTTGTTGGTCGTTGCTACGGTAACCCACACAACGACCTCTCAGTAAACTGTTTTCTGGTTGGCCAGTTGTACACCATAGCTCCACAGTAGAAACGTTGTGCTTCATTTCGGGCAAACGGCCAGAAAAAAAATGTTTAAAAACGGGAATAGGTTTTTTTTATTAGGGAGCAAAAAGGGAAACGAGTTGCTTTCTCTTGTTACGAATGATAGCACTGTTCTTTTATTTTTAGACCGCTCAATTTAAGTTAAATCGCAGTCATGGCTGATAACTTATTGCTAAAATAGTTCCTTACCTTCACCAGACTATGACTGGAGTATTGTCATTATATTCAACTGTTTCTCCAGCTGTACCTACTAAAAACCTGCACGATATGACATAATGTTTGCGCTCCTACAAAGCAGTAGCATTTTAGAGAATTTGTATGAATGTTCAGGGGGGGGGCTGACATTTTTAGGTTATTCAGTTAAAACAAGTTAAACAAATAAATTAAAACATTATTGGTGATTTGACTGGAAATTTAGTGGGTGTTCTTTGAAATTTGTATGACTTCATGTAAATCTTTAGGGAGACTGTCTGGTTGTCCTGGGGAATTTTCCATCATTTTCATGGAATTTGGGGGGATGCATTTGGAAATTTGTTTTAAAATTTGGCGAGGAATTTTCAGGAATAGTCATTAAACTTTTGGGGCTTGTTCAGGCTTAAAGATTGTATTTTTATTGCAAGCTTCTGAATTTTAATGAGGACAGTGCTTTAATAAAAGTGGTTTATTCCTGTTTTATTGAATCTGTTCTTATATTCTCTTTTATTTGCTTTTATGGTTCACTTAAATTAGAAAAAAAAAGGAACCAGCTGTTGGGCTTAGTCAAAACGTCCTGCCATAATGGCAAGATCAGTGGAGGGCAGCAGTGATTTGTTGTCCTATCCTCCACAGGATCTGTGGAGCTCAGTCAGAGTGACCATCAGGTTCTTGGTCACCTCTCTTCCAAAAGCCATCCTCCCCCAGTAACTCAGTTTCCTGGGCAACCTGCTCTTGGAGGAGTCCTGGTTGTGACAGATTTCTTCCTTTTGAGAATATGGAGGCCACTGTGCTCTTGGACACCTTCAGTGCAGCAGATGTTTTTTTGTAGCCTTCCCCAAAGCTTCTATAGAAAGGTGTGTGCCTTTCTCAGCAGTGTTTGAGAGAAATGGCAGGAACCTGAGCTAAATTTCAAGTTTTATTGCAAAGGGTCAGAATACTTGTGTCAATGTAATATTGGGGCCCAAACAAATTTGCCAAGATTTCCAAAATTATGTTTCACTTTGTCTTGATGGGCAATTAGGTATAGATTAGTAAGAGAAAAAAACAGTGTAGCATCAAGCTGCAACATAAAATGTAAAATGTAAAAAAGTTTAGGGGGGCTGAATACTTTCTGAATGCACTGTGTGTGCTGAAATTAAATGTGAAAATGTAATAGATTTGTTTTGGGTCATTGTCCTTCTGCATAACTCAAGTACTTAAGCTACAGATCATGACTCATGGCCAGACTGTCTCCTCTGGTACAGAGCAGAATTCATGGTTCCTCCAACTACAGCAAGCCTTCCAGATCCTGAAGCACCAAAGCAGCCCCAGACCCTTACACTACCATCATCATGTTTGACTGTTGGTGTGATGTTCTTATGATGAAAGGCTGTGTTAGTTTTATGCCCGATGAAATGGGGCGCACACTGTCATAAAAGCTTAACTTTAGTCTCATCAGTCAACAGGATATTTTCCCAAAAGTCTTGGGGATCATCAAGATTGTTTTTGGCAAATGTGAGCCTTTGTGTTCTTTTCTTTTCAGTGGTTTTGGCCTTGGAACTCTCCCATGAATGCCATTATTGCCTAGTCTCTTCATTATTGTTGAATCATGAACACTGACCTTAACTGAGTCAAGTGAGGCCTGCAGGTCTAAAGATGTTGTTCTGGGTTCTTGTGTGACCTCCTGGATGAGTCACTGGTGAGTCTTTTGGAGTCATTTTTGTAGACCGGCTTTCCTGGGCCTGGGTGGGGCTGTGAAATTGAGTTTAGCTTTCCAGAAAAATGTGTTTAACCACAGCTAATTTATTCTTCACATAGGGCCAGTTTGGTCAGCTTTTTTTTCTGTTGATAAATCATTATTTAGAAACTGTATTTGTTATTTTCTCTGGTTATCCTCATCTAATATCAGAATAATTGATGATCTCAAACATTTAAGTGTGACATATATGCAAAAAATAAGACGGGGGGGATACCGTTTCACAGCTCTGTTCATTTCAAGAACTATTGCAATTGAGTTCAGTTTATTTTGAGAAAAAAAGGTTTAAAAATATTCAGACTAAAAATTATTAACCTGCAAATTGATTCGATGGTTGTTTAAAGTAAATAATGTATTTTTATTTGTAGTTCATCTATGGAAGATTTTATTTTGAAGGCTAGTCACAATAGTTGTTATTTGATCTGCAAAGTAACTGTCAATTATACTTTGTCAAGTTTTATACACCCACAAGTTTTTTGATAGGTGGATGATGTATAATCTAATTGACAAAAATGAGTCTGCTTTTGTGTGATTTATGTCCCTCTTCACTGATATCTATCATTTTCTGATGCTGAGTTAGAGAGACAGACTCATTTATAAAGCTTGTCTTGGCCAGTCTCACTGGAAGTGAGTTATAGTAACCATGCAGAAAGTCTAAGATTTCCATTTACTGAGATGAAAGTTAACCACTCTACTGTGAGAATTCCTTCAAGCTGCAGCAACAACATTGTATATTAGCTCTAACAAAGTGTTTCTGAGGCAAACGTAAGATATTTCTCAAAGGCAAGTGTTGTTTCCCAGTTCTCTTGCACTCACAGGTATCTTCAAAGCCCTGCTAATTGAGCACTGTGTATGTGTAAAGGGGTCATTTTGAGGGCAATTGGTCTTACTAAACAGATCTGAAAGCTCAGTGACCTAGATGACTGGGCAGGAATTTTGAAGTTTCTTTTTTTTTTAGATTAATATTTGGACTTTTGTGCCTTAATTAGATAGGAAAGTAGACAGAGTGAGAAACTGGGGAAAGAGAGAGGAAGTGGGGAATGGTGCCGTAGCAGGACCACAGCCTGGATGTGAACCTGGGCCTATCTTTGAGGGCAACAGCCTCCGTACATGGGGTACCGACATGACAGCAAGGCTACCAACACTAAGTTTCATTTTAAACACTGAGAATACACTTATTTTTGTCCCTCTTGACTGAGTGTGATCATGATGATTGGACAGGTATCTTTTCATTTAACTGGTATATTTCATCAGAACAGTGCACATAAAACAGCATATATGTCAATGTAAATATGACAGAACTATTACAATTGCTGAATATCATTTGCTGACCTAAGGTATGTAATTACAGAAAGAATAGAATTAAGTGCAGTAAAATAGTGTAAAATAGTGCTGTACAATCCAAATTAAAAACCATTCAAAACAATACAACTACAATGAACACTGGATGAACTACCATATTCCCTCCTTTCAGTACTGCAGACTCCCTGGTGATGGATACTCATCCCTGAATTTCTACTTAACTCATCCTTTTCCTGCCAGTAACCTGTGTGAATGTATGGGTAATAATGGGCAGGAGTTTCCTAAGCAATTCCTTTGGCCTTCTATTCCAAACCGACCAGGCAACGGCCCAGACAGGAGGGTCATTGTATCTTTCCTAAGCTAGCCTCCTAACCCTTACCCTGGAAAACTTGAAAATAATTCAGGAAAAATAAAGAAATTACCTGGGAATTATTAAGCCAACCATATAGAAAACACAGTCTTATTTCTTAGAAATGACTTGGTAAAATAGTACGGAATTTTCAGAGAATTGTCACAATATTACAAGGGTAAAGGTTAGGGTTAGCGTTTAAAATTAAATTAGTGCTCACTAAAATAAAGAGCTACCCATTATTTTCTAAAAAAAAAAAAAAAGTTTGTTTGAGACTATAATAATTTCATCAGCATTGACATTTCAATGACCATTTGTAATTTTTTCTGTAGGATGTAAACTTCCTTAACATACTGAAGAACCTGAAACCATATAAACATTGACGAAATGACCTCATTGTACTCCAGCCTTATTAAAATAAAGTCATAAAGTCTGTTAATGAGTCTGCTAATGTGTAATTACAACACTACTGCTATAAATCATAAACATTTCTAGACTTTATGTGATCAGGTGTTGGGATACAATATCACTTTATTGTTCTCTCTAGTCAGCAACATCTGCTGGTTTGCTTTCTCTCCTCTACCATTCATTCTCTCTTCCTAACCCATTAGTCATCACATTGAATTGTTCAACAGTCTTTGTGTGTGTGTTGGGGGGTTGTTACTGTCTGTGTGTCTCAGAGAGAGTGGGAAAGAGAGTCATGAGACGGAGGGAGTAACCAACCAACAACATACTGCAAAGTTTCCTTGGAGTGCTGTGTTTAAGGCAAATAGGGGCACAGGATTTGGGATTTTTGCAGATTTTCCGAATGTTGATTTTTTTCCAAACTTTAGCCTGCATTTTTCCAAATACCAAAACTGCTATATACATATGTATTTGTTTATAACATACAGTGCTTAACAAATTTATTAGACCACCATCCAAAGTAAGGTTTATGCCACAACTGCCCTAAATTAACAGCATTGGAAATTTTAAAAAAATCATTTTTTATGTTTCTGCAATGGTTAATACACCAATATGTAGAAGCTCTTTAACCCAAATGATATTTTTAATGCTAAAATATAATTATTATTGTTATCCATGAACTTTCAAATGTACTGATTTACAGAAAAACTGAAAAAATAGTAAAGCACATTAATATTTCTTGATTAATATGTCAGATTATAGTTATTGACTTACATTCCTGAACAGAAAAATTGGTTTTAGTGGTTGAATGTTATGCTTGATTCATTTCTGACTTCTCAGAGAGGCCCAGTGAGCCGGCTCAAATTTGGGTACAAAAAGGTGAATTCAGTTTGAAATTCCTCATTCCTGTTCAAAATGGTAAAACATGGAGAGGTCACTGAAAATGAAAGAGTCCGCATTAAAGCACTTCATGATGCTGGATAGTCTTTAAGACAAATATGACAGGTGGTCTGATAAATTTGTTAAGCACTGTTTATATATTTCCCATGTATACATTCAGTAGTTAAGTAATGAAGTAATTTAACTGTATTCCGTGTAGCCTACATGTAAGATGTGTCTTAACAGTGACATTAAATTTAGTGTTATCTGCTGTTTTAAGTGCTCCAAACAGCACTGAAACAACCTGCCAACTCAGTGAGCTCTATAGTGCCAAAAATTAAATATAAAAATGTGACACTTTTTGGTACAGCAATTAGCCTACTTTAGGGTTAAAAAAACAAATCTGTCAATACCAATAATCACCTTTTTAAAGCTATTATCTGTCAATATAATGCCAATAATATGCTGTTGTGTATCTCTAAATATAACTTAATGATTTATAGTTACGATATCTAGCCTATTTCTATCACTCTCTGTAATTCTTATCTTAATTTTTGCTCAAACATCTCTTTTAAGCTCTTTCCAGCCTCTCCCTATTTTCCCAGCCTCGTCTCTGTCAGTGAACGGATCAGTGAGCAGCCCAGCCTGCTAGAAAATTGGATTTAGGCCTCTTCAAAGGGACCGGCATTCATTTAGACCCCGCCTCTTCGTACTGAACGCCGTGACGTCGACGCGCAGCATGACCTGCGCCCTTCTGTCACTCCGTCAGCTGGAGCAGAATCTCCATCAGCCGCTTAACTCCCGTGAACGCAGCACGGGAAGCACCTGTGAAAAAAAAAAAAAGCTCACAAACGGCGTCTTATCAGTAGATTGGCCGCGCTCGTCTTCAGATATGGACGCGGCAACCTCCTCATCCTCTCAGGGCAGGTAAGAGCGATAAGACTGGATGTTGAATAAAATTAGCTTGATGGTTGCCAAGGACATCCTGTAGTTCAATTTGGCCTTTAATAAGCGATATTCGTGCATGACAAATGCACTGTACAGCGAATAAAGCGTCTGTTTTATTGGTGAATAGTTCTGAGGGGTCGGGGTAACAGTGAAATGTTGCTTTACGCTTTACTCAGAGGATTAGTAGCATATGTGTGCTTTCCTTTGGGGATGACTCCTCTGACGTCATTGTGTAGGTTACAGGTGGTTCACGTTCTTAAGCCGAATAGCTAGGCTACCTGTCATAAATTTTGTCTTTGTCTAGTCGTTTAACATGCCAGTCCAGTGTTTAATTCCGCAGAGAGGCTCGTAGGTTAGCAACAGCCCAGGCTGGTCAGACTCGCTTGTGTGAGAGGGACGTGTTGCGCCGTGACAGTGGGGATTACAATGCAGACTGCCTGGAGGCCGTTCCGATCCGCTCTCTGCTCTGCAGCCTGAATATTAAGTCTTAGCAGCACCTCGGACAGCTCCATGGGCTGCTGGCCCGTCCCTGGGAGCCAGAGAGAGGGGAGACCATGAGCCCGTTTCCCGCACAGGCTCAAATCTGTTAACCTTCTGCTGTTACGTAACACTAGTGTGCAAAGCATATGTGACCTGCATGACCAATGAATGCGATTTGATAGGATATTTAGATTTTTTTTTCCAAGGAAAAAACAGTAATAAAAAAATCACTTCCCAGAATCTACACATGAAGAGCTATCTTAAAGACAAACGGTAATGACTCAGAGTAAACTCTAGGAAACATTTTATGCAAAAACTCTTCAAACAGGCCTAACCTTCAGCAAATTAGATAAGTGAAAAGTAGCCCCCCCCCCCCACCCCTTGCTTTTCTTTTTTTTTTTCCATATCCATTGCACTTAGGTGATCATCATACAAATCTCAGTTTTAGACAAAGCTAATCAGAGTACAAAATTAAGTTGATGGTTTCAGCTTTTAAGGGAAAAAAAGCCATCCAACCTACTTGGCCATACATGAACAAGCAATTGCCTTTTAACCGAATAACTTTTACCACTTTGGGGGCAAAAACTGCTTACAAGTAAGTGTTATACAAAGCCTAACTGGCAATTAGTCTTTCAGTATGGAGGAATTTTGGCCCACTTGTCTTTGCAGAATTCTTTTAATTCAGCCCCATTTGAGGGTTTTCAAGCATGGACAGCCTGTTTAAGATCATGCCACAGCATGTCAATCAGGTTTAAGCCCAGACCTTTACCAGGCCAGTCCAAAACCGTCAGTGCTTTTTTAGCCATTCAAAGGTGTACTTGCTGCTGTGTTCTGGATCATTGTCCTTTTGCATAACCCAAGTGTGCTTGAATTTGAGGTCACAAACTATGGATGAACATTCTGCTTCAGAATTTTCTGGTTTCATTAGTTAAGGCAGGTTGTCCAGATCCTGAAGCAGCAAATCAGCCCCATACCATCACACTACTAAACACCATGTTTGACTGCTGATATGGTCTTCTTTGTTAGGAATGCTGTTAGTTTTACACCAGACAAATTAAGACACACGCCTTCCAAAATTTCAACTTTTATCTCATTAGTTCAACAAATATTTTCCCGAACATCTTGGGTATCATCAAGATGTTTTTTGGCAAATGTGAGATAAGCCTTTGTGTTCTTCGGTCAGCAGTGGTTTTCCACTTTGGAAATCTCCCATGGGTGCCAATTTGCCCAGTCTCGTTTTTATTTTTGAATCATGAACCCTGACCTTAACTGATTCAAGTGAGGCCTGCAGGTCTGTAGATGTTGTTCTGGGTTCTTTTGTGACTTCCTGGATGAGTCATCTACACGGTCTTGGAGTAGCCAAATTTTGATAGACCGGACAGTTTTCGGTAAATGGTCTGTTTGATCATTAACAAGCTCTGCGGGATTTGTATTTGCAGTTGGTCACCAATCTCTTGAATATATGTGTTAAAAATGTGGAAATAATTACATGGGCCAGTGTATAGAAAGACTTTTTTCACAAAAATAGATGTTTATTTACAGATTATACTATTTTTATTTACTATATTATGTGGAGTTGTTCTTCTGGCTCTGAAAAAGAGCATGTAGGCTTCAAACGTCTCTTGGATGCTATAAATGCTTGAAATGGGTGGACCTTTTTCCTTCTCCTTAAGCTCTTTTTTGATCCAGCACCTGTTTTACTGATGTGTGTGTCTTAATTAGATTTTTACTTTGTAGAGTTGCCATATTACCTATTTCCATTCACATACATCCGTAAACATTAACACACCACTGATGCAGCAGTGGGAGTAATTTGGGGTTCAGTGTCTTGTTGAATAACACACTGACATTTATCTGCAGAATCTGGGTACAATAAAAAAAATACTTAGAATAATTGAGTATTGTGTTCTTTCAACTGTTCAGTCTTACAGTGTAACTTTGGGCTGACCGTGCTCGGTGGTAAAGTCAATTATATCTCGACTGGAAGCTTGAGATTCAATCCACAGTTGCTGCAGTCACATGTGTCCTCAAGCAAGACACTTAACCCCAAATGTCCCCAACTTCTTCAGCAGTGATGTGTGAATGTGTATGATTGTATGAAAGGGAGCAAGCGTATACTAAGGGACACTTTAAGTAGCAGTCTCCACCGTCAGTGTGTGAATGTAAATGACTGGAGGGATGCAAGCTCGAGTAGATTTACCGTTTTACTTTATGTGCGATTTTCCTCCCTAGCTTCAAGTAACACTCTGCCATGCACACCTCAGGCCCTTATAAAATATTGTTTCTGTCAAAAAGGGGTTGTAGTAATGCAGGAACACTCCTCTTGATTGGCAGTAAAATTTTAAAGAGCTATGATTCATCAACCTAAACCGGCCCATTTAATGATGGCCCATTTTAGCTGACTTCACCCTATGTTTAGCTGCATCCCTGGAATAAGCATAAAACTGTCATTTGACTTTATTTTATGAAAGAATCAAATATTGTTGATCATTTTGTAGAAAATTGATTAATCATTAATTCCAATTTATATGACAACACTTTTACTAGTGTACAACTACTAGGGTAGAATTATAATCAGTTAACACAATTCATTTGTGACTTATGCTGTAGAAAGATAATTACTCACACATACACTTAAAAAGGGCTTTGATATATTTTCCCTCATTAGTGAGGTACCATTTTTTAATAAATAGTTTGCTCTTTGCACAGCCTGGCATGAAGAACAGATACATCTAGTTAAAAGACAATATCAGGTTTCTTAATGTTCATTTTATAGGAGCTTTGTTGACATCAGTCAGCTCAAAGTGTAATCAAAACAGGAAATGTTAAATGAAACTGTGGAGCTATTAAATGCACTCAAATATACATTTAATATAAATATGTATGAGTGTCATTAACATGCAATAATTAATGAAGGGAAGAAAATAATGACCTAAATTCAGGGAGCTATTCCAGTAAGAAGAATAAGAATACCTCACGGTATTGTTAAGTATTCCTCTTGGCCAGTTCTCCTGTTTTGCTAAATAGCTTGGATAATGTGAAAAGAAAGTGTGCTCACAAGAGGTCATTTGGACAGCTCTGTACTGAAACATGCTATATCTATAAATACATATTTCTAGCAAAAAACTCTGGCCAGCTACAGAATCTTAGGTTTTACAGACTGACAACAGTTTTAAGATTGTAATTATCAATAAGCCAGACATATTTCAATTGTATAGCATCAAATCATAAGAGAACAGCAGGTATAGGGCTTAGCAGGCAGGCTAATACCAACATTAGCATTGCTGACTGTCGAAAGGATCAAACATCTTATTAATAAACCTTCTGCACACACCCGGTGCTGTGATTTCAAGATGTAGACAAACCAGTTGTTCTCCTCGCCTTTCCTCTGGTAGAGGGTTGCAAGGTGATAACCCACGTTACAAAGAAGACACGTAGCAGGCACATTTTAGAGATTCTCTGCATATTCCTAATTTAAGAAACAGTTTACTGAAATGCTTTGCATGTGTACTTAACTGTCATGCATTGAACTGACCCCCAGTCATGAGTTGTTACCTCCGCCAAGGAGATTATGTGATCGGGTGGGTTTGTTAGTTAGTTTGTTTGTCAGTTTGTTTGTTTGCTAGCAACATAACTCAAAAAGTAATGGACGGATTTTCAGGAAATTTACAGGAAATGTCAGAAATGGCATAAGGAAGAACTGATTAGATTGGAAGTGATCTGGATCACCGGCTCAGTGTGTGAATGTAAATGACTGGAGGGATGCAAGCTCGAGTAGATTCTCAAGATGTAGACAAACCAGTTGTTCTCCTCGCCTTTCCTCTGGTAGAGGGTTGCAAGGTGATAACCCACATTACAAAGGTGACACGTAGCAGGCACATTTTAGAGATTCTCTGCATATTCCTAATTTAAGAAACAGTTTACTGAAATGCTTTGCATGTGTACTTAACTGTCATGCATTGAACTGACCCCCAGTCATGAGTTGTTACCTCCGCCAAGGAGGTTATGTGATCGGGTGGGTTTGTTAGTTAGTTTGTTCGTTTGTCAGTTTGTTTGTTAGCAACATAACTCAAAAAGTTATGGACGGATTTTCAGGAAATTTACAGGAAATGTCAGAAATGGCATAAGGAAGAACTGATTAGATTGGAAGTGATCTGGATCACCGGCTCAGTGTGTGAATGTAAATGACTGGAGGGATGCAAGCTCGAGTAGATTTACCGTTTTACCGATCTGGATCACCGGCTGGATCCAGGAATTTTTTAAAGGACTCTTTACTATTGAGAGATAGGGCTAATGGCGGAGGTCTGCGCTGTTACCACTTTACACCAAGAGAGGGCGGACATGAATAACTTAATCCCAGCAGCATTTTGGGTGTATTTCTGTTCAAAGTTTTGGAGTTTATAGAGTTTGAAAGACGCACGCCTGGTCGAGGAGACGAGTCAGAGCATATAAGAGAGAAAGACAGCGAATTTTTCTGTCAGTAACAGATTACTTTTATGAAAAATTTAAAGGGAACATATTCTACCCTTTTAGGACAAGTTTATATTGGCCCTAACCTTGCAAAGCAGATGGATATGCCCGTCACGGTTTTTCACTGGCAAATCCATCTTGCAAAGCTCCCATCTGAACCGTTTGGGCCCGGTTAGAAAGTGACAGGACCAATCAGCAACGAGGGGCAGTACTTTCAGGTGCAGCAGAGTCGTGACGTTAACAAGCAGCAGCAAGAGCTGGTGCAGTAATGGAGGAAGAGATTAGTGTGGATGCTGCTAAAGCGCCAGTTTTATCAGAACTTGACAACATTTCTTTGTTAAAAGAAAAACAAAGAACAGCAGTGAGTTGTTTTCTTTTCAAAAACGCCAAAGTCGAGTACCTACATGTCTATAGTCGCCATGTGTAAAACAAATCCATCTGGTGTAACAGGTTATATTGGCCCCAGAGATCGTCAAAACATGCCTGTAAAGATGGTTGGTGAAAAAACACTCCATACTGGATTTTTGCTAAAACGCCCTCTGTTTCAGCCCTGCTCAGAAAGAGTTGTTTCTGTGTCTGTAGCTTCAAATGTTAATGAGCTGTCTGACTCCGCCTCCTGACTATGCCCTTCTTAGGAAATGGATGTGGCTCTCCTGCTTACTCCCCACATGACATCATGAGGGGAAAATCTGAGAACGGCTCGTTTCAGCACACATTTTCTGAAAGGTGGAGAAAGAAGGGGAGGGAGGGATTTTTCTGATTCTTTTGGACAGGCCAGGGGCACATAGTTTTGCTAGAAAAGCCTGAAAAAGTGGATTTTGCATAATATGTGTCCTTTAACAATTCAAGGATTACTGGAATTATAAAAATAACGCGTTACGTTACTCGTTACAACAAAAAGTAATCTAAGTACTGTAATGGATTACTTTGTATTGCGTTACCCCCAACACTGCAGAAGAAAAGAGACAGCTTTCAGAGTCTTCTTTAGTACTTGCTGTCTGTGTTAAAAAGGAGTTGAACCAAAGAACAACTGTGAAGCCATATGCAGTCAGATAAAGACCACAGAAGGTATTTTGGAGTATTTTACTGTAATCATTTATGATTTTCTCAGCTGTAAGCAGTGAAAACATTAAAACAGTGTTTGACCTTTTGCTTTCAGTATGTGTCTGCTAGTCTAAAACATTAGAGCAAACTACAAACCCATTAAAACGTCATCATGTTTGCTTGGAGAGGTGTATTTCATTTCTATTACTATATTGCAGATCCCTGCTGACGGGTGTAAATGTTAGTGCATGGATTAATAAATCACTGATTACAGAGGATATACTGCTGTCAGCTAAACTGAGTTCCTGTCACTGATTTGCCACTTTCTGCTGGCTCAGATTACATTCATGTTTCCTCACAAAGCAGCAGAAGTAACAGCTATGTTTGCTATGTGTCTACCTAAATGTGACTGTTGGTGTATGTGAAGCTGCCAATAACAGCTGAGGATTTATGTGAAGTGCAACTTCTGTATCTGACAAGCTTGTGACAACAGCCTGTAAACAGCTGTCACAAGTTTTTGAAGTGTAGAATAGGTACATTAGGTGTTGTTTTAATGACTCATTGAGGCACCACTCAGTTAATTGGAGCTTTATTGACTTTTAAAACTTTTTCCACATTGACTTTCCCCTCTTGGATGTCAAACTGCCCCTCTTGTTAAAGATCTCTGTGCTCCCTTTTGATCTAACATTAAATAAGGTACAAGAGGAAATCATTTGATGACTGAACACCCAAGGCTGTCTTCTTTTATGGCAGCCTTAAAGCAGGATCCAAATTCTTGCAATTTGTCCTGTGTAGATTGTTCTGAAAGACTGCAGCCTAAAGTTGTCCTGTGTTTTACTAACAAAGAGATCTAGAGGCAAGAGTACCAAGGTTAGAGCACAGATTGGTTGTTAAAATGACCCTGCTTCAGTCTTGTTTATGTAGATCCCCGTCACATTTTAAATCAAATCGCTATCCCTTCATAATAAGTTTACTAATACAACTAAAATGGCAAGGCAAACTTGATTTTTAGAGCACCAATCATACAGCAATTCAAAGTGCTTTACAGAAGCAAAAACAAGGCATTTGTAACATAAAGAGGCATGGCATGGAGCAAAAACAAGAAATATAAATTAAAAACACTTGTAAATACAAGATCAAAAACATCATTATGTAATGATTTATTGAACTAGGCTGAAACGATGAAAGTTGAAAAGGCATCTAAAGCCTGTTATAAATAATTTCACATTATGATTGATGATGGAATGAGGCTTTAGTTATGACAGTCATCTATTTATCCTCCCAAATATCAGTGGTGTAACTTTCACATGTCCTATATGACTCATCTAATGTGTATTCTAAAAATGACATGCAGGCAGAGGAGGTCTGGCCCTTGTTTTCCAAATGCATCTTACGTATTTTCATACTGCATTATTATTTCCCTCTGCCATTTAATTTGACCCAAATCTTTCACAAACACAAATCTTTAACACTACTTGTCTTAAGACCGGATCAGAAAACATTAATTTAGCCAGATTTTGACCTGATTATGTCGTTGCAGCCCATCATCAAACATCAGATCTGCATGTGAACGTCCAGAAACGCTCTTTTAGTGAGAAATAATCAATGATGCATTCAGGGCAACCCCTGACCCTGATTCAACAAGACTGGCATGTCAGTATTTTTCTTGTATTTTCCGTCTAGTTTGACAGCCCGACCTGACGTATCTTGACATCAACCCATGGAGTAGAATTTGCTCCCTGAACAACTTTAAGAAGTGGCTGAGTAGTGATTTGCATTACTGACTTTGGTATAGCAAACTGATGGTTCAAATCCTGGTCAGGGCATGATGAGTGTGGGCCCTTGGACACAGTCCTTAACACCATGAACACCTGTCTACTTCATAGACGTACGTCACTTTGGACAAAAGCGTCTGCTAAATTGCATTGTATCATCGTAAGAAAAATAAATAAATAAAACTTTCTCGGACATTAAACAGTATGCCTGAGTCAATCCTTTTTTCTTCCAAGGAACCTGCTGTTACAGCAAACATGAACAGCAAAACCAGCATAGCTAGCTCACTAGGCTAACTGACATGGTATAGCACTCATATCTAAAGTTCTATTGAAGGATAGCCAGTCCATATTGTCCTCTTGGTACACAGGGACAACTGTGACTCAGTAGTCAGTCATCTCTCAGTCAAAAGGTTGGGGTTCAATCCCAGCTCCTACAGTCACATGCTGATGTTAAGACATAGAACTCTTTTTGCTCCTGCTGCTGTCTGTGGCAGTGTGTGAATGTGGAGTGAATAGTTAAGTATGACCTGCCATGTAAAAGCACTTTGAGTAGTCAGACGACTAGAAAACCACCATACAGGCTCAAGCCCATCTATCATTTTACCATTTTACATAAGATCAAGTTCACTATCATTTGTTGTTTTCTTCTTTTCAATGCAGAAGGTCACTATTAAACACAGAACTTAGGGATGAGTATCATAACTGGGACCGACATGGTACAGGTGCCAACACATCCTCCAGGCCGAATTAAAACACAGATATCTGTACGTAATTTCGATTCCCTGCCACCCCAATGAAAACTAAGAGATATGTTATGGAATTTGTGTGATTTATGTGTTGAGTACACGGGGTTCTTTTCTAATCCCATATTCAACTGGCACCTTACAAAGATGTTTCTATAACTCGTTTATGACACCCAGACAGCTTTTCTTTTTCCTGCTGACTGTTGACACAAATTTTTGTTCTCAAAAGTATTGCTTTCAGTACCATTTAGGCGCCAGCACCATATCAAAAGTATCAATTTAGCACCAGTATCAGAAGAAAAACAATACCCAACCCTGAAGATCACACTTGCAGTGTTAAGCAATCGATTGGCGAGTACAAGACAAGATTTTTGTTGTAGTCTGTCATGGTGCCATCATAGAGATTTAAAAAATTGTGTAGTTAGATCCTGCCAGACTTCTCATTACTCAGACTTTATGGTATTTAACTTCAGTAGTGATGGGTTGTTGGTGAACGAGCCGGTTCAAAGAGCCAGCTCTTTTATGTGAACAATAAGAGCTGGATCCCATTAGAGAGCCAGTTTATATTTTTATAACTATTACTATTAGTATTATCATTTGTATAAAGATTGTGTGTGTCTGTGCGTTATTTGATTGATTTGTAGGGATGATCTTTTATCCTCTACCACAGGCACGCCATGCAACTTGTGTTTGATGGTGATACCTGAATGAAGAGCCGTTTGGGAGCTGAAAGAGCCAGCTCTTTTTGCTGAGCCAAGCCAAATGAGCAGGACCACTGAAAAGAGCCAAAATTCCCATCACTGACTTCAGAACTCTGCTTTTGTTAGCATTCCTGCCTGCTGTCTAATTCTTTGATGATTTTCAGATACAGTTATGACGAGTACAAGGAGACAGCAGACTGGCTGTTGGCTCACACGGAGCAGCGTCCTAAAGTCGCCATCATCTGTGGTTCAGGTCTTGGTGGTCTGGCTGAGCTGCTGGTTGACAAGACTGTGTTTCCATACAAGGATATCCCTCGTTTTCCTGTCAGCACTGGTGAGTTATCCCTTGTAAAGTGCTTGTTTCTAATGAAAATGTTTGAAAATTGTTTAAAGCCAAGCTAGCAGCGGCTAATAATTAATGTGCTGTGCAGTGCAGGGCCATGTCGGCCAGCTGGTGTTTGGGAAGCTGCAGGGCCGTGAATGTGTCTGCATGCAGGGGAGATTCCACTTCTACGAAGGCTACAGCATACAAATGGTAAGCTAAAATAAAAGAAGACAAATATGCTACAAGGCAAGTATTTTACAAACAACTAGACACTAAGAATTTAATGATGATATGCTCAAGGGGATATGCTCAAGTTATGGTTAAAAAGCAAGACTAAATTGCTATTTCACATAAATACCTTCAAGACTCACAACATAAACCCACCACCAAAAACATGCTCATTAGGTTAATTGATCACTCTAAATTGGCCGTAGGTGTGAATGTGAGCGTGCCTGGTTGTCTGTCTCTATGTGTTGTCTGTCTCTATATGTCAGCCCTGCGATTGACTGGCGACCAGTCCAGGGTGTACCCCGCCTCTCGCCCAATGACAGCTGGGATAGGCTCCAGCTCATCCCCGACCCGGAATGGAATAAGGGGTATAGAAAATGGATGGATGGACTCACAACATAAAATGAATTTTTGCGGTCAGTTCCAGGACCTTTTACTTTTATTTTTCACTGCAAAGTTATGAATCAAAAATGAACATTAATAGCTGAGGCTGGTGGAAAAAGCTTTAGGTTTGTAGGTATTTATGCTGCCCATCATATTTGATAGTTTCGACTTGGAAGTCTCAGTTTAGAGTGTAGATGCATACCAGTGCATTTGTTTCGTGAAACATGGACACCAGAAGGAAACTGATGTGCATCTCTACAAGCTCCTGTGTAAGGGACTACAACAGATCATACAACTTATTTGTACCCTTTAAAGATGAGTTTTGGGGCTTTATACCTTATCCTAGAGATAGAATGATGGATAGAGTTGAAAACTGTGAAGCATGAGGAATGGATAAAAGTGCTCTGTGGCTCTGTTCACTGAATGCACCATAAGTCTGCAAACACAGCTATATAAATCGTTTCTGACTTTTAGATTAGAATGTGGACTTAATCATCCTTTACACTTTTTTAATGGTGGGTTCAGATTACAGAGGAGTGCCGATCAGTCCAGGTCTTGCAACATTAAAATCTGGCCCAGTGGTGATGAAACAAAGACCTCCAAAGACAACTGAAACAATTTAATCTGGAATGACTATTTTTCAGAAATCCACCTGTAAGCCATTATTAGCAAATATAATTCATGTTTAACATGTATTTATCTGTTTATTCTTGATAAAAAAAAATTGCTGCTTTCTATTGAGACATACGGCTTCAGGTGTTTTGAGAGAGCAATTTTCCTACTTGGGTTTTTCATTTATCACTACTTAGCATCAACATGACCACCACAGGAATATTTAGCTAAAATATCTCAGTTGCCCCCTTGTGGTGGGCTGCAATATAGAGACTGAGCCCACTGTTGGAGCCTAAAAATTGCATACATTTGAACAAAAATAAATATATACAGTGCTTAACAAATTTTTTAGACCACCCTAACCCTAACCAAAGTAAGGTTTATGCCACAGCTGCCCTAAATTAACAGCAGTGGTATTTACCAAAATCCTTTTTATGTTTCTGCAATGGTTAATACACCAATATGAAGAAGCTCTTAAACCCAAATGATATTTTTAATGTTAAAATATAATTATTATTGTTATCCATGAATTTTCAAATGTACTGATTTATAAAAAAACTGAAAAATATTAAAGTACATTCATATTTCTTGAATAATATGTCAAATTACAGTTATTTACTTGCACTCCTGAACAGAAAAATTAGTTTTAGTGGTTGAATGTTATGCTTGATTAATTTCTGACTTCTCAGAGAAGCCCAGTGAGCCGGCTCAAATTTGGGTGAATTCAGTTTGAAATCCCTCATTCCTGTTCAAAATGGTAAAACATGGAGAGCTCAATGAAAATGAAAGAGTCCGCATTAAAGCACTTCATGATGCTGGATGGTCTCTGAGACAAATATGACAGATGGTCTAATAAATTTGTTAAGCACTGTATACATGAAAAATAGTAGTGGGACTCGATTAAAAATTAAATCAAATTAATTAGAGGCTTTGTAATTAATTAATCTCAATTAATCGCATATCAATATTTGACACAAGAAGCAACATTTTCAATTGAAATGGATTTTGGTATATGACTAAATCAATGAATAGACACATAAATGAGCTTAAACAACAAAACCGTGTTGATTTTCATCACTGAGTGTCAACATAAAATGCAATATGAATAAGGAAGATTATGATTGCATTGTTTGAATTTTTCTTTCTGCATGGCAGTTCATAATTTGGGTCAGACGACGCTATCTGTAGCATCGCTTCTAGTCCCTTATCTTCTACCACCAAGAGTGGTCGACAGTCCACTTCAATCCATTTGGCCAGTGAGTTTGTTAATTTGTCAGTCGTGGACTTACTCATTTTGGCTCTGAACCCAGTCATCTTGAGTGTGGACTGGCGACACTGCCTGTTTGAACTAGGAACGTTGTCTGTGCTAACTGCAGTATGTTTGGCATTGAGGTGGCAGCGGAGGCTAGAAAAGCTCCAGTGATAGGCAAAATCTTTCTTGCACAATTTGCACACAACTGTGCTTTTATCCAGGTGTCCATCTGGTAGTTTTTTAAAACTAAATTTTCCACCTACCAAACCCAGCAACGACTTCTCATCGGTTTCCATGGTGTTTGTCGTGTTGTGTCCTGTGCATCAGTATTACGGGTATACCGGGAACTCGTGCAATGAGAAACGTTCCGCGCTGTTTGGAGTGCAAAAATAAATTGCAATTAAATGCGTTTTTTTTTTTTTATCGCGTCTTTTTTTCTGTAATTAATTCATCTTAATTAACGCGATAAAGCCCCAGCCCTAATAAAAAACTATGTTCATTGGACCATCAAACAAATTTCATGAGTTTATTTGAAAGTTCGGTCCCCAAAGGGCCTGTTTAGGAAAAAACTGGCCCATGTACAAATGCAGTTGATGACCCCTGAATTACACCATAGAAACCAGTGCATTTAAGTGTACAGACATGATCAAGGTACACGGAGCATCAGAAAGGGGGAGAAAGGTGATTTAGGAGACTTTAAGCATCATGTTTCTCAAATAGCTAATTGGTATTAGGGGTTTTGCACACAATCATCTCTAGGGTTTACAGCAAATGGCCCAAAAAGAGACAGTGAGCATCAAGTCTGACTGAGATCAGAGGAAACCTATCAATCTGGTAGGAGCTGATTGGCAACAGTAACTCTATTAACCACTCAGTACATCTAAGAACAGGAAACTGAGGCTACTGTTAGCACTTGAATTAATAAGCAGCTGGATAGATATCCTAAATAAAGGGACCTAATGAAGTGGTTAGTAAGGGTATTTTTCAGTTTGTCTTTTCTTTTTTTTTTTTTTAAGGAATCGGTAGTTTCCAGTGTGCAATGTTTTTGCCAATCCACCTTAAATATGTTCTGATATTTCATTGGTTAACTGGAGAAAGTCATTTGAAACTCTGTACAAACTATCATGTCTGTCCACTGAATAGTTGTTGAGAGATTTAACTTCATATTTAATGATTTACTGAATATCACTAGTTTCAGTAAAATATTAGAACCATGAATATTACTCTAAAATTACATTTTATCCCTTTGACTTGTGTGCTTTGCTGCTGAAAGACTGCAATCACAATAAATAATTTAAAAGTCCATATATAAAAGTAACATTTGAATGATTGATATGTTATTGTGTGATAGTGCATATCACTTTGTGTCCTCTCTGTTGCCTTGTGTGCAGCTTTGTGTCGTTTTCTCACCCTGATGAACTTGTTTCTGCATTTTGCAACCTTGCTGATGAATGATAAACTGCACAGTACTCAAGCCGACAGTTTAACCTCTGGCTAAGGCTGTCACGTTGGGAAAATCATTCACTTCTCTTGTTTCTGTAGGCCTGTTATCAAAACCATGCCCTCAAAGTCATAGTATTTTTTATTCTTTCCTAATATGTGATGTATGTGTCTGATAATACCAAACAGTTTTCATTTGTCATCTTCTTTGGCTTTTAAACGTATGACAGACCATACTGTAGCACCCAGCGTTGGCTTAAAATAAATGCTGAATGATAAGCTGCAAAACTGTGATGCAAACCAGTCATCCATTGTGTGATTCTGGACTTTGGCCGATGGAGATGCTAGATGGTGGCTTTATTGTTCTAACAGCTGTGATGTGCCATACCCATGCGAAAGGATCCCTATAATTTTACTGGGTCATAAAAGTTTCAAACTTATAGTTAAACAAAGCCAGCTGCTTCATGACACTCTAGTTTCCACGTTGGACTTTAAACAGTGATACAATCATTGAAGTCTTTCTAACTAAATCCACTTTACTGCTTGGGCCAGGCTGGCTAAATTTTTACCAGAACATTTATATTATAAAAACGCTTTTCCAGGAAGTCGTACCAGACTTTATCCTGGGTTATCCTCAAGCCTTCCTTGGCAAACATAAACACAAAACAAAAATAAATATCAGATGTGAGAGGAGATCAGACGAGAATACATTTATATTATCTTCACTGAGAGATGGCAGGCAGCTGTTCTGTCCACAGCTAGAGTTTTTATTTTCTCAGACTAAGATGTGTCTGTGGATGTAAATATGTACTCTGTGGTTAGTGCCAGTAAGCCAATATTATCATTCACAACACATTTAACTAAGAGGGTAAATATGTAACATGTTAGAAAGTTACAACTAAATGTATATGCTAAAGTTTAACACATCAATGCTAAACATTAGCATAAAAGGATTGTGATTGTATATTAGCATACGCAATACAGTAGGACAGTAGGACAGGAATACAGTCCTACTCATTTTATCCATGTACGTGATTAATTGCAATTAATGAATCACAAAACCTGTAATTGATAATATACATTTTTTTGATTGTTTGACCACATTAATTCCACTCCATGTACTTTAATAAGGAGTTGGTCCTCATTAAGCAGCTATTTTGGAGTGTTCCTGTGGTAATATAAGCCCATAAATTCTGCAAGGCACTTTTAAGGTCAGACACTGACGTTGGACAAGAAGGCTTGGCTTGCAATCTCTGCTCCATTCGGATCCAAAGGTGCTTGATGGGGTTGAGATTAGGGGGACAAGTTCTTCCTGACTGAACTTATCAAACCATATCTTTATAGTCCTTGCTTCACTGGGGCACAGTCATGTCCACAAAACTTCACATTTATCACAGTGCAGTCAAGTGATGTTCTCCCAGCATCCACCAAACCCAGACTAGACCATCTGACTGCCAGAAAAGTGTGATTGTTCACTACACAAAACACGTTTCCACTGCTCCACAGTCCAGTGTTGGTGTGCTTTACAACACTCCATCCAACACTTGGCATTGGTCTTGGTGATGTCAGGCTTGCAGCTGCTCAACCATGGAAACTCACAATGCTCCTGCTGCACAGTTTTTGTGCTTTAGTTAATGCTGGTGCAATTTCATAACTCTTCACCTATGGAATCAGCAGAGAGTTGGTAACTATAATACATCATGTGCCTTTACAGTCGTTGACCTCACTCTGTGATCTTACATGGTCCTCTTTGTGGATGGATTGCTGTTGTTCCTAAACGCTTCCACCTTCTAATAATTCGACCTACCGCTGACTATGGAATATCCAGCGGTGCTAAAAATTTCATGAACTGCCTTATTGCAAAGGTGTCATCCATCACAGTACCACGCTGGAAGTCACTGAGCTTTTTGGAATGGCCCATTTTGCATCACTAATGTTTAAAAATGGAGACTGCATGGCTAGGTGCTTGATTTTACACACCCATGCCAACTGGTCTGATAGAAACACCTAGGATCAGTCATTAAATTAACAGATGAGTCCCAATACTTTTGTCCATATAGTGTTTAAAATGTATACAGGTATACAACTTTGACACTTTGACCTGAGATAAATGTATACATATGAAATAAATAATCACGAGTCACCAGTGAACATTAAACTCATGAAACCATGTGAGGAGCTTTATGTTGATTACAACCCATGTCTAAACAATCTGAATCAAAAGTTACAATATTAAATTGATTACAACCCACTGCATTTACTCAAATACAGAAAAAATGGCATTAGCCAGCCAGTTTGTCCATATAAGAGTAGAGTCATAAGTGTGCTCATAGTATAGTGTGTGCCACTGAAGGGCAGAGTGAGCAAAGATGGGGGTTTATTAATCAATCTCAGATCAGGTTATTTCTCCATAAATAAATCATTAAATTGACCGTTTGTAGTCCACCAGGGAGTGATGCAAGGCCAAATCCATGTGTGGGAAATGCTGGTTAAACACCTTTGTAATGTTTCTCATAGAGACAGCAGCCTGATAAGAGGAAGTAAACAAAAGACTTGCACATTTTTTTTTCTAAAGACCCTTCAGGTCTGTCTGTGGTTTTAACACATGTCCTCTGGCTACAGTTTAATCCAAAATGTACAATGTGCCCTGTAGTTAGCTTGAATCAACGTCAGTTCATGTTCTCACTACAAACAAACAGCAACAGAGTCCAATTAAAACTGGCCCTTTTCAAGCAGTCTTTGTCCAGTTGTTTGATCTGCACCAGAGTTCAGAGGACTGCCTTTATACCAGCACAAATGAACTAATGCATCTCAGCAAACAAACTCAAGTTACTTTCAACCCAACCAAACAGGTTAGATGTGAAAGCAACCTTAATCTAGGTTTGTTAAATGGCTAGATTTCCTTTGTCCTTCTTTGTTAGCAGACCAAATGAACAACTATTTTAAAAGGTAATAATGGTTTTATTACAAAGACAAAACTTCTGGCTAAATTCTATGAGTCTGTTTGAAAAGTTAATAAAATACTCCCTAAGTCTTTTCCTATCTACTTCTCCTTGACTTCAGTGAAAGGTGGCACAGGGTCAAGGGAAGGTGTGAATGAGAGGAAAGGGTAAGAGTATGATAAGGTAAAAAGGTAAAAATGTTCTCCAATAAGATTTTTATGAATGTTTGCTTAGGCTAGCAGCTTTTAGCACCAGTCTGAATATCTGACAACACCTGGAGGGTTTTATATGGCTTCATTTGAACTTTGTAGATAAGCACAATCATAAGTTGTATTGTTTATTTCCATTATTTTCTTTATTTGCATAGTTAAATATATAGATTTTTTAACTCTGTCACTCTATCTGTTCATTCCCTTGTTTTTCCACTGCTGATATTAATATTGTCTATATATATATGTATATATATATATATATATATATATATATATATATATATTATCAATATGGCTGTGCCTGACTTTCAGCTCATTGGTAATGTGTAAAGCACTTTGAACAACAAATAAACACACTTTACCATTACAGATGAATATTGAGTATGCTGGGGAAAAATCTAAGGATCATGTTTAAGCTATAATATCTTTCCTAAAGGATGGTATCCTATGCTAAAGAAGATAATAAAGGATGCCATTAAGTTCCTGTCTTTACATTTTAGAGAATTCAAACAGCTGTTAGGGTCATTTTACCCAGTTAGGAAAACCAAAAAGGACTATTCAAACCGACAGTCCGTCAGCTACAGGCATGGTTTAGCTGAAGTGACTGTAAGCCTGTAAACGGCCAGTGAAGAGATCAGTACAGATGCAGCTATAGCAGCAGTTTTATAATAACTGTACAACATTTCTTTATTAAAAAAAGATGTTTTGCTCTCCTCCTGATCAGCTTTGCAAGAGTTTAATTTACCAACCGGCCACTGTGAGTGAAAAATTATGTATTGGCATGACAACAACTGCCTTTTTAGCTTAGCGATGTAGTTTGCTCCCTGACAGTGGTGCACTACTTAGACTTTTTGTTTCTGTAATTGGCCTGTAATGGACCTGACAGTTTATCCAATCAACCTCCAAATTTTTTAAAGGTTCTGACATTCCCAAACACTATCTATGGGGTGTTGCCCAGATGGATATGAAACATACTCCTTATATGTAAAACAATCTACCTGGTATCACGTCACAGTATTACTCTTAAGAGCTAAAGCAGCTCCTTGTTTCTGATGGATTAGTTATCTTACAACACAGTTCACAACTGTAATACACAAAACTTAAATCAGACAGTCCAAAGTACCAAAACGACAGCACTGACCTTATGAAGAAACCATTCTCTAATAAATATCAAAACACATTAACAGACAGTTATAGCTGGAAGAAATGTGAAATAAAAAAAGCTAATGTGACTGCAGTAAAGGTCACAAGAGTCAAATACAGGCCACTAGCTTCACTTTAACAGTTTGTCCAAATGTAGATTTGTTTCAAATGTGCACACTGAAAAAAGGAACTAAAAAAATGTCCTCTGCCATCAACATATACAGAAGCTGCCCCTTTAATGACATTAGCCTCTTTTGTGAGGTGTTTCCTCTTTTGTTGTTTCCAGCTGACCTCCACCTTGTATCTTCCATTTGTAATTACCTGATTTACAACAGAGCAGTAGAAGAATGGCATTATCTGTACCTGACGCACAGCATGTTTGTCACTCCAGGTGACTTACCCAGTTCGAGTCTTCTTCCTGCTGGGCGTGGAAACTCTGATTGTGACAAACGCAGCAGGAGGACTGAACAGCAGCTACGATGTGGGAGACATCATGCTCATTAAGGATCACATCAACATGCCGGGCTTTGCAGGGCAGAACCCACTGTGTGGGCACAACGATGAGAGGTAACAACACCAGAGCAGGACTATGACAGCAAAACTGCATAATGTAAAATAAAAGGTGTATCTAAAACACTAATAATGTGTCCTATTTTTTAATATTGTCTGTCTAGGTTTGGGGTGCGTTTCCCATGCATGTCGGATGCATATGATCGTGAGCTGAGGGCTCTGGTCAAGCAGACAGCAGAGGAGCAGGGCTGCGACAGTTTCCTGCAGGAAGGAGTTTACTGCATGCTGGCTGGGCCGACATATGAGACGATTGCAGAGTGCAAAGTCCTGCAGATGCTGGGGGCTGATGCTGTGGGTTAGTGCAGCTCCCTCATGCTTGTTTAAAGGATGCTGATGTGTCCTGGGAAAACCTTGTATAATGATGTTTTTTGAGGACATGAGAGTAAATCAGTCTTTTAAGAACAGATGATGAACTATAAACAAATACAGACAGCCTTAATATGCCTGCAGTGTTCCCCCTGTAGCAGAAATAAAGTAGCCAAAGCAGTGTTATTTTACTTCATGGGGATTTACTGATTTGAAAAAGAACAGGATTAAAACCCCTAGAACAAATTTCCATATGGGTCTTTTCTCATTTTAACACAAATGCCCACAAAATAAGGAGTAAGGCCCAGTAGAGCTATGACCTCCTTCTGCTGTTAAATGTTCTGTCTCCCCTTTTAATTAGAGCAGACCATTAACAATGACACATCTCTTATTTAGACTCACTCAGTTGTAATCTTAATATATTTTTTTCATGATTTCAATAAAGTTCAAGCTTGTTAATCTAATAGAAAAATAACTTCCAACAAAGAGAATAGTGTCCTCCAGATTTCCACAGAGCATCCCAGTTTTCTGATTTTGACATCATGTAACTGTGCCAGCAGACTGCTGCCCTCTTCCTAGGATGCATGCAGATGAACAGCTCTAGTTTATCGGCTAAAAGGAAGCCAGTTTGATACAATGGTTGAAGCCAAGAGACACAGAAGGGTCTTGACCACTTCTACCAGGCACAGAAAATCATCAAACCCTTAATAGTAGTACTATCAGTCAATTTAAAAAAAGAATCTGGTTATAGCCTTTTTAATTAATTAATTAATTAATTGTAATTTATGGCCTAAGTCAATAATTTAAAAAAAAATGCATTACTCATAGATTTAAAGATAATAGTAACAAAACAATCAGAAAGGGCATGCTTCTGAATAGCATCAAAACTTTCTTCTAGCTTTTGAAACAAGAGAAATGGGCAGATTGTTCACTTACTAGTCCATCTGGGACCGTTTAATCTGTACAATATGGATTTTATCCATGGAATTCTAAGAATAAAGAGCAGAGAGAATTTTAACTTAAAAAGCTAATTTAGCAGGTTGTGTGATGCCAACAGAGTGAGATTAATCAGCAACCTTCCTTTTCAATTGCATTTTCTGTGATTAAAATGTAAATGAATCCCAAGCTCAGAGCTAACTCCCCCCACTTCAGGATTTCAAAAAATGCACAGAAAAAGGGCAGTTTGATATTGAGATGAGGGAGGGGGAAAGGATGGGGCTTTCCAGATGAAGCTGAAGTGACAGTGACATCCCCTTGCCAGAAAGTGACACAGAATCCCACATCACTGCTGCCTCAGAGTGATCTTTTGAGGTGGAGGATTTTTCCCCTCCAGAGTCCCCTGAAGCAGGCTGTGGAGTGGTGGCAGACCGTGGCGGTCCTGACCACTAACTGTTTTGGCCATTGGCTCCAGCACCGGCGTTACTAAAGTCGGAGCTCTCGGAGCCAAGGCAGTGCAGGTACAGCAGAGGATGGGAGTGGTTTCTGAATGGTAAAGTCAGTTAGAGGCGGTAACATTCTACCTTTTATATAAAGTTTGTGACGTAGAGACCTACCGATTGTAGATGGTCACATAAGCCCCACCTTTTCAGAAAAGGTTTTTCAAAGCAGATGTCCGTTTGAGCTTCATTAAAGTCGTAAAATGCTGATTTCTATCAGTTTGGGGCAAATGTCAGAAATAGCAGCAGCATTAATGTTTTTTTCTTTTAGAGTTCAGTCAGATACCTCAATGTTAAAATGTTCACTTCTTCTTTAATTTACTTAACTTAATCAAAAAATTTGACAGCACTAATAAATACATAGCTAACTTTAAGTTAGCTTTATTAGTTTGGAGCCTTGCAATGTTGTCTCAACTAGCATTTAATCAGTTGGCCTCATCAAATCATCAATTTTACTTTTCCATTTAATAGACATCATCTGTATACATATCCACATGAACATTGTCAGACACTGGACTGTAGACATTAGCAGAGTGGTATTTTCCCAAAATTACTAATTAATATTACTGTAACTTTTCAGTCAACATGATTCTTGGGCTTCTCACAAAGTCATTGTTAGCTTTGTCACCCTCTGTCTATCAAATAAATGTTGTTTATGAAGGGCAGTAAACTACACTGTTTGTCTTATGGCAGTGCAGCTGCGCTCAGAGACCTTCAGTGGGCACCAAAGCACACCAAACCAAATTCCTGTTTATTGTTGCTGTAATATACTGGCCGGCTGGCTGGCTGGCTGGCTGGCTGGCTGGCTGGATGGATGGATGGATGGCCTTACTGAATCACTACCTGCTTTAACTGACAGATTATAGATTAGTCTCCTTCATGTCAGTTCACCTACACTGATCTCTCTCTCTCTTTGTTCAGGTATGAGCACTGTGCCAGAGGTGGTTGTGGCTCGTCACTGTGGCCTGCGTGTTCTGGGTCTGTCTCTTATCACCAACAAGGTTGTGATAGATTATGACAGCAACGAGAAGGCAAACCACGAGGAGGTGCTGAGGACCACAAAACACAGAACACAGGACCTCCAGAGGCTTGTTAGCCACCTCATCCCAAAGATCTAGTACCTTCAGCATATACCTGCACAAAATCTAGCCTCATATTTCATGTGTGATTGGTAGATTTGATGAAAAGGTTATCAGAGTGAGCACATGGGGAGACGACATTGCTGGTGTGATTTAGGCTCTGCAGTAGGAAGGTAAAGAAAAATGTTGAGGCTGTGACTATGATACTTGGAGGTATCTGCTAAAGTTGTAATGTCTGTGATGATACAGATCAGCAAAGTTTTTGTATAATTTACTAATCAGGATTTTTTATTACAGGCCAAAAATATGGCTGACTAAATTTGTTCTAAAGAGGTGTAAGAGTGTTTTTAAGTGGAAAAGTGAAAACTTGGTGGCTAGCCTGTTTTAATAGAAGGTAAGGAATTACTTTGTTTTGTTTGGTCAGTTTTTTTTTTTTTTTTTGCTCTTATTTCTGTGGCTTGTAAGATAAAGGGAAATACCAGAGCCACTTAGGATCTTAATACCGGCTAGTGCAACATGTTTCTGGCTTAAAGCTCCAGGTATGATCCACCGACAGACAGCAGCGAGTGTCATTGTTGCTCATAGTGGCAACATACAAACAGTCTGAGGCCTGTTTGACAGCTGAAAGAGTATCGTTCAGTGCTTTTAAACAGTACGGCACACACACACACACACATATACATATATGACTTCTTTATTAGCAATAATTACAGCTTTCTACTTGTTATTACATATGAGCACAAACAAGCGGTCCATTCTTTATGCTGGTATGATGGTAAAATGGATCTTATTGATGTATAAATCCAGGATTTTATCTTTTACTTGGCTTTAAAATGATGATCATGAAGATTTCTATGTTCCTACCAGCAACCTTTAAATGCAGCCCACTAGTTAGAGGTATCTGTGCAGTGTTTATGACCACTTTCTTTACATCATGTTTGCCTTCAGTGACAGAATAACATACAACTGTAACGTTTGAATGCATCGTTTTCTAGCTTAAGATGAATTCAGAGGACACTGTGCACTTATCCATTGGCCTTCTCATGTTTTAGCTGGACTTGAGGTCACAGTTCATCACTTCTCCTGTAGCATTTAAAGAGTTTATATAGATAATCAATGTTGCTACTAGAAGACAATATATTTTTATGATTAGACAGAATTGGTGAGACTAACTGGCACAATCTTTTCTTTATTTTGCGATTCTTGTCATAATAAATGTATAAGAAATAGTTATTTCAGTGATATATATCTAATAAACAGAGTATATTTGCATTAAGCTGGGATGAAATCACAGCTGCTTATTTTTATGATAGAAAAATGTAATAGAAATATCTATGTCTATAATTTATTGATTAGAAATAAATCAACTGTCATCAAGTATTATCAATCCTTATGTTGTATCATCAATAAAGAATAGGCTGAATCAGTTAAGAGTAATCCCGTCCTAACAGAAGATTTTCTGGTTTTAGGGCTCTTTTAAATCAGAAGTGTTTCCCAATGCTTGGGTGTACCACCCAGGTATATTTTTCTTTTAAAGATTGGCATATAATCACCATCTGTGCATGCAAGAGACATCTTCCATGAATGCATTCATTGAGGTGCAGTGTCTTATGTACAAGAAAAAAATCTATGCCATTGTTTTAATATTTCTCTGCAGCTTCTTGGACAGGGGTTTGGCTGCAGACCACACATCTCTGATGGCATCTCTGTATTTCTCAGAAAGGAAGTGCCTTATTTCCAGCTTTAGATTATTCTTTAAATTCAACTTTATTCATTAGCAAAGACTGGTAGTTAAATGTATGAAATAACCACATTGCAAACATTACAGACTAAGAAACATTTCATAAATACAACAGAACATTTTCAGAGGTCTGATCTCGGATTAAATTGTGTACAAGTACATTTTAACTATAGTACTGTAGCTTTGTTAGCTTTCACTAAAGCTAACATAGTTATGCTAGCTAAATTATTAGCATTACTACATAAAACAGCATAGCTATGTTAGCTTTAGCTACATGAGCTTTAGCAAACATAGCTAATGTAGCTACATAGATAATGTATCTCAGAGCTTACACAGCTTCTTAACTTTGGCTATGTTAGCTACATAGCTACATTACCAATAGCTAAGTTAGCTTTCGCAATGTGGGCATTTGCAAAAATACAGCTAAAGCTTACTTGGCTATGTGGATAACGTGGATACCTAGCTTATGTAGCTACTTTTTCAGCTTACCTTTATCTATTGCAGTTGCCTAATTAGCTTACGTAGGTCTGTTAGCTGTGTAAGCTACGGTTGCTGTGTTTGAATGTGTTTATGGAGAGCCAGCTTTTTTTCTCTAGCAGACTGTTTACTTGGCTTCATTGAACATTTTGTAATCAGGTTTTGCAGTTCAGGATTTTAAGTTTTAACTTTTGGTATCCTAACCTTTGCCTTAATCCTTACCCTAACCCCCGACGGAAGTTTAATCAGATTTTCTTTCCAAAGTTTCAGTGTGTATTTCCATTCTGAGATATATGGTGTCTCAGATGAACAGTCTGTGAGAGTGGCTGTCAGAGATGAACAATCTGCTGCCAGAGTGTCTTGGGCTTCTTGCTACTAATATTATTCCATACTCCTGTACTCCAGGATGATGGTTGTGATACACTACCTCGTCAACAATAAACCTTCACACACTCAGCCTACCTGCTAGAATTATGGACTATCTGGTGAGCCTTTCCAAGAAGGAGTAATGTTATTTGAGCATGTGACACAACATACTGTCAATGAATAATGTCAAAAGAGCAGAAACCAAAATATTAAATGAACAGAGAGAGGCAGGGCAGGGTACTGCCCGAGTCAAACGTCATTCTATGGGAAACACTGTATAGAATTTTAATTAATCACTATAAAAAGCACAAGATAATCTATGAGAAATACCGTCAGTGAAAGGCTTATTTGGATTAGCAGGCGTGATGTATGGAGGCTTTTCTGCAGCGGATTGCACTTAGATCAGTTTTATTTGTACAACAAGAGACCACAACACTGTAATATCAGGGAGAGCTGTATTACCCAGGCCTGCAGTTTTCAATCTTCCCTGCACTGATCTGGAACCTCCTGCCAGGTTCCTTTGACCGACTCATTCATTAGAGCTGGAAAGGCCAGAGAAATCCTAGATCAGCAGGTCCAGCTCTTAGACCATTTATATCAGGCTTATCATCAAGATGCTAATGGAAGTCTTAAAGGGGAATTACACTCCAAATTAAACCTGCTACCATCAAAATGTAGGAGCCTGAATGTTAATGCCTACTATTAAAATGGAAAACTTGAGATATACTAATAGATTAGTATTTTAGGATTCACTTATGTTTTCCTGTTTTTGCACAATGTCAAATTTTGCATCTTTTTGTTTTTACTGACTCTGTCTGGTCAGTGAAATCAATAATGCTTTATGAAAGTCTTATGTTTGAATCTTATTTGCTTCCAAGAAAATCCTGCTATATTTTTAAACATTTTATCTTCATGTGAAGTGTTGGTGCTTTTTGCTATCAAATAAATTCGTCTGATTCCATTTAAAATTGTGTTTCCTGTCACTAATGCTTGTGAATGTTTGTGTTTTATCTTTAAGGCTAAATCCCACATCCAGTCATTTCTAGAAAGAAAAATAAGTTTCCTCCACTCTCAGGGAAAATGATGATGATGATATCTGAAAAACAGTCATACTTTATCAACACAACCACTCTCTTAGCTTCACATTAATCCCTCACTTTAAACACGGCTCAGCTGAGGACACTGTGAGATTGAGAGGAAGTGGAAATGGCTGTTCCATGCTCCGTTTCTTTCTGTTACATAATTCATCTCTATATAGCATGTGGAGGAGCAGCCCACTGTGGAGCTGAAATATTAATACAAATGAACCAGGCAGCAGGGAAACACAAACACAACACCTCTAAGAAGCTGGATTGTATTTATACAGAAGCTTCACAGCTCAGCTTCATAGTGAAAGGTGAGACGTCTACAAACATAGAATGAAATTGCAGTCTCTGCTTTGAATGGAGGGAAGTGGTGGACAGGATGCAGATAAAGACAGACGATAGGAGTGAGTCAAGAGAATAAGAGAGGAGAATGAAGTGTGTTTGAGCAGGCAGTCCCCGCAGGCTGGCGACAGGCCTCATCTGTAATGTAATGTTGATCTATCTATTGTCGCTGTGCCAACCCAGCCCAGAGCGTGCTATTGATTATTATAGGGTGAAAAGAGAAGATGAGGAAATAGAGTGGAACAGCTTTGCTGAGTTTACACTCTTAAACACTGTCACACACGCACTCATCTCTCTGTCACACACACAAGAAGCTTTCACGCAATGTCATGTATCGAAGCCCGCCCAGTCTATGAGGCAGCAACGCCCCTCTTAGTGAATGTGACTTTTACAAGTGTAAGAAATAGCGTTAGTGAGGGAATGTCTCTGCTGACTTTCACACACCGCCTCCCAACAGGGTCGGCTGCCAGCAGTGTGTCAGCACTGTACCAGCTTGCAGGCTGGATCTGGAAAATTACTGCTCCACCTCTGAGGACACTTGACAGGTCAAGTTCAACAATGCATTTATGGGCATCATGGCTGCCAACTTGATTTACCCAGATCATCTTTTTTTATGTAAGGTAACCTTGATTCATAGCACCAAAAATACAAAATGATAACCCAACAGGGCATGCAGGAGTCATACCTGTGATGTGACGACAAAACAATGGAGCATATAGGTAACTTAGAAACTGTCCATCAGAACCACTACTTATTTTCAGAATAGTGTTTATCAGCACCACCTAGCTGCATGAGCTCTGAAAGATAAAACAGAGGGTTGTGGTTTTTTTAAATCACCATTCAGTGTCTTTCCACGAGAGAGACTAATGCATATTTGGTACCAAGGTGGTTAGCTGAGCTCGGAATAAAGACTAGAAGCAGCTGGTTTACCGTTTCCTAGGACCTCCTGCTCCAAGGGGCCTCAATATAGAGTCCTGTTATTTTTAAAGGATACATACAAAATTACTTTCAGTGACTGAGGCATGCATTTTTGAGTGTAAATAAAGGCCAACAGCTGGAGGAAAACTTCCACCTCCCCTGACAGATTGAATGCATTTACATGCACATGCTAATAAACGGATTGTTGAGTGATTTCTGGAGTCATCTGTTTATTAAAGTAGTCATGTAAACAGCATACTATGGCTATTATAAGATTATGAAAAATGTGATTAACACACCTAGCTTTTTGCCCAACAGTATATTTCTGTACATGTAAACAGGTTCCTTCTGGTTTCTTCCCTTCTGTTTAATCTGTGCATGAGTGAAGTGTACAGGTGTAAGTAAGAAGAAGCAAGGTGATCATAGCACTGAAATTGCAGCTGCAATGTTGTAGTGATGCTGGAATGGATTTCATGCTCAATGAAATGAGGGATGTATCATTCTCGTCTAAATGGGACGAATTACATGAATCACAAAATACTTTAAAAGTGTTTGCAAGTACCTGAAAACATTCCCTGCTGCTGGATATCCCTCCTAAATTCTCTCAATCTGAATGCACATCCAGAGAGCACAGCGTTGTGGTAAGAGAGGAGGATGAACAGAGCTGAAACCTCAAGCAGATGCATGCTAATTCAAAGTTTGTCACTGTTTTCTGGTCAGAGGGACAAGGTGGAGTAAGAGAGCACCATAAAACATGTTTGGCATGCATAACAGCTCCCATCAAGCAGAGCTGAATGCACAGATGTGATCACAGTCAGTGCCATGTTGAAAATAAGACAGACGGTTATTAAAACATCCTCTTCTGAATCAAACATAAAACATATTCTTCCTTGTGGTGTTTAAGGCAGTTGGCAAAGTTTGATGCATTAATACCACCATCAGAGGTTTTTACAGGAATTGTCCTGTACTTGTAGAAGACATCCAGCTCTCGTCAGAGTCATATAAACAATGTTTTTACATAAAAAGGACATGTCCAATATGACTATTACCATTGCATCATTATCCTGTAATTGGATTAATGTGATCATATAATACTGACAGTTTACTATTTAAAAATGAAGTTGATGAGGACTGTGGGCAGCCTATTGTATTTTTCTTGGTATTTAAAATAAAATAAAAATAAAATATAGTACTTGTGTGTGCTTTTGTAGCTTGTGTAGCATTTTAATTCATCACACTAGCATTCACCTCCTTAGTTGTGAGGAGATCTTGCCATGCTCACCTGTATGCAATGGATACATTTCACTAAAAATACAGTTTAATAAAGTGAGCTTGAAAGGAAATGGAAATGGAAAAAAGTACAAAACTGTCAAGTTAGAATACAATTGGTAAAACAAATTACTTAAGTAAAAGAAAAAAGCACTGGTCTATAAATCCACTCAAGTAAAAGTTAAAAAAAGGTTGTATACTCAAAGTACAGCGGACTGTGTATACTTTCAATACCCAAGAGTGTACAGTGAGCCTCACAGCGAAATATGATCTTTATGTGCAATAACTACTAAAAAGTATAGATCTCCAACCAAGTTGTGTTTTTTATGTGTAACTGTGTGGTTAAATAGCATGCAATTGAAAAAATATCTAATTTGTAACAAATTCATGACTACTGCACCAATACTGACCACATTTTTTTACATTTTTACAAGCAACAACCAGCCTAAAGACGTGATAAAATGTTAAGATGTGATGATTTTGAGTTATGATGCTATCTCTTGAGGTGACAAGCAAGTACTTTTGAGTATTTTCAGATTTGCCTTTGCTACCAGAAAACAGATCATTCATGATATTTGTTTACTTGTTATATCTTTAAGCCAAATCAGGAAGAGCATCATATTTTCCTGGGACCTTGGAAATAGTTAACCTTGCAAAGCAGATGGATACGCCCGTTTCCATGTTTCTCACTGGCAAATCCATCTTGCAAAGCTCCTGTCTGAACCATTTGGCGAAACAGATTAGCGTGGATGCTGCTAAAGCGCCAGATTTATCAGAACTTGAAGACATTTCTTCGTTAAAAGAAAAACAAAGAACAGCAGTGAGTTGTTTTCTTTTCAAAAACAACAAAAGACATCACGTGTTTTGTTGCTCTTGATTGGCCCGTAAAGATGTGACGGACAGAACGTTCATCCAATCACACTCCAATCACACAGTGTTTTTCAAATCCTCTGCCCTTTCCCAAACGCTTAGTATTGAAGGTTTTCCAGATGGATGTGTTAAACACAGGAAATAGTGAAACCAGGGGTGGAAAGTAACTAATTACATTTACTCAAATTACTGTAATTGAGTAGGGTTTTTTGGTACTTGTGCTTTTTTGGGTACATTTTGAAATCAGTACTTTAACTTCTACATAAGGAAATGTTAACCAGAGTAGCTCTACTTTTACTTGAGTACAAACTCTTGTGCCATTTCCACTTTTTTTGACTACACAGCAGCAGATAGCAGATAGCACATCATATCCCAAAACTGAGTGAAATAGTCTTCAGTATAGGAGTTATTTGATTGTGTTGATCCACCAGTGTTAGTTTAACTCTGTAAAGAGTCAACTGATTAAGATTAAAGATTAAAGATTTATTTATTATCATTCCAAAACATGATGCAAATGAGGAAGAACAAACACAGTTACTGAGGTCTGATTGTACGTATCTACATAATTAGGATAAAAACTAAGTAATAAATAGAATAAAAAACGTAATAATAAAAAAAGGACAAAGAGTACAGATAAATAGATAAATAGGTGTACCAGTTGCTCGAAACACTTCATCACAATCAGCGTGAGCGCTTTTGGGCGATAGTCATTCAGGCACGTCACTGTTGAGGTTTTCAGGACGGGGGTGATGGTGGTGGACTTGAAGCACAATGATACAACAGCTTAAGTGAGTGAGATGTTGAAGATGTCAGTCAATACCTCAGAGAGCTGATAAGCGCAGTCTTTCAGAACTTGCCCTGGGATGTTTTCTGGCCCTGCAGCTTTGCGTGGTTTGACTCTCTGTAGGATTTTTCTGACGTGGAAAACTTGGGGGCTGCTCGGTAGCTGATGGTGTGAGTCTGATGTCAAGAGTAGTGCTTCTGTTCATATCCTCAAAGCAGGCAAAAAAGGTATTGAGAGCAGCTGGCAGAGGTGGGCCTGTGGGGCATTCTGCATCTTTCCTGTTGTAGTCAGAAATGTTCTTGATGCCGGCCCACATTCTGTGAGGGTCATTTATAGTGAAGTGACCCTGGATCTTAAGTGCATAGTGGGCCTTGGCCATTTTTTCTGGTCTAAGGTGTTACTGCCCCAAGTTGCGGTGGTGACATGCTGGTAAAACCTTGGTGTAATGTGCGCCTCATTAGCTTTGTGGGATGTAAACAGCTACTATGATGACCGCGGTGAATTCTCTTGGAAGATAGTGTGGTCGGCATTTAATGCTCATATACTCAACAACTTCAGAGCAGCGGCAATTTATGATACAACAGTTTGTGCACCAACCTTTGTTTACATAAACAGAGTCCTCCTCCACGAGTCTTTGTCGACAGATGGTTCCGGTCGGCTCGGTGCAGTAGCAGAGTCCAGCATGTTGTTATTAAGCCATGTTTCTATCAGAACAAGTACACAGCAGTTCCCCATCTCCTGGCACACATCCATCCGCAGTCGCAGGAGGTAAAATGATCTAAGCTCTGCCACCCTCCAATTTCAGATCTGGGGGGATGTGTGGGTGAAATTCCCATTGCACCCCAGGGCAGAGAGTTTTGATGTGTTTTATACTGTATGTGTTTAGTTGTGTTTGGATGTGTCTGTTGTTCAGTGATCCCTGCTGGGGTCCTGTTGCTCATGTTTTTGGTGGATTGTTATTGTTTTTGATATGAGACACATTTGCACCATGGGTGAGGTTATCTGCTGAGTTAGTTCTCTCCTGTGACTTTAGGTGTTACCAAAGGAAGGATAATTTTGGTGTGTATTTCATTTACACCACATTCCAAACCATTTCCTAGCAAATTATATTTTTCTCTGATTTTTCCAAAATATTAAAACAAATGGCAGTCAATATAATTTTCAAGTCATCAACTGTTGGAGCATAATCCAGATTTGATCAAACTAACCTCCCAATGATACCGATTTTTTTTTTTTGTTTGTTTGGTTTTTTTTTTCAAAAATAAAAAACTCAAAATGCACTGTTCCAAATTATTATGCACAACAGAGTTTCAAAACCTTTTATAGGTTTAAAGAACTGAAAATGGTCATTTGTTGAGTTTGCAGCATTAGGAGGTCATATTTACTGAAATCAAAGCTATTTCAATGAAAAACATCTTAACAGGTCAAGTTACATGTCAACATAGGAGCCCTTCTTTGATATCACCTTCACAATTCTTGTATTCATTGAACTTGTGAGTTTTTGGAGAGTTTCTGCTTGAATTTCTTTGCAGGATGTCAGAATAACCTCCCAGACCTGCTGTTTTATGTGAACTGCCTTCCACCCTTATAGATCTTTAGTTTGAGGATGCTCCAAAGGTTCTCAATAGGGTTGAGGTCAGGGGAGGATGGGGACCACACCATGAGTTTCTCTCCTTTTATGCCCATAGCAGCCAATGACATAGAGGTATTCTTGCAGCATGAAATGGTGCATTGTCATGCATGAAGATCATTTTGCTATGGAAGACCCATTTTTTCTTTTTGTGCCATGGAAGGAAAACGGTCAGTCAGAACCTCTAGCCAAACACTTCCAGCCCAAAACATGACTCTGCCACCTCCTTGCTGACATCACAGCCTTGTTGGGTCGTGATGGCCATCCACCAACCATCCACTGCTTCATCCATCTGGACCATCCAGAGTTGCATGGCACTCATCAGTCAACAAGGCTGTTTGAAAATGAGTCTTCATTTATTTCTGGGCCCACTGCAACCGTTTCTGATCGAGAGCATTGCATAGCAGGTTTATACAAAACTGCAATCCTCTGGAGGATCCTACACCTTGAGGTTGGTGGGACTCCAGAGGCACCAGCAGCTTCAAATACTTGTTTGCTGCTTTGTAATGGCATTTTAGCATCTGCTCTCTTAATCTGATGAATTTGTCTGGCAGAAACCTTCCTCATTATGTCTTTATCTGCACAAACCCGTCTGTGCTCTGAATCAGCCACAAATTTCTTCACAGTACAATGATCACGCTTAAGTTTTCATGAAATATCTAATGTTTTCATTCCTTGTCCAAGGCATTGCACTATTTGACGCTTTTCAGCAGCAGAGAGATCCTTTTTCTTTCCCATATTGCTGAAACCTGTGGCCTGCTTAATAATGTGGAACGTCCTTCTTAAGTAGTTTTCCTTTAATTGGGCTCACCTGGCAAAATAATTATCACAGGTGTCTGAGATTGATATTAGTGATCCAAAGAGCCCTGAGGCACAATACCATCCATGAGTTTCATTGAAAAAATAAAAAAAATGTGAATGTTTATGACACTAAAATACAATTTGCATAATAATTTGGAACACAGTGTATTATAGAGGTGAGATTACCTGAACAACCTGGTTGGAGATTTATTCTCTTGTAGTTCTTGCCAATGAGGAAAGATCATATTTTACTGTATAATTCCTCAGTTCTTAAAGTAAAATTACACTTTACTTTTACTTGAGTAGATTTAAAGAGCAGTACTTTAACTTTTACTAAAGTAAATTTTGAACAGATTAGCTGTACTTTTTCTTGCAGAGAGAAACAGCTAGTCTAACTCTCAAAAGGACCAATACAGGTTTTCTCCTGACTTTCAAATTAACTTTTGAGTTCTTGCCTTTTCAAAATACAGTACAGCAAAGAGAGGGCTGGGTGCAATTAAAACATGAATCTATGACAATTGAGTTCCATTTGGGTGTCCCATTTTCTGGCCTGATTTACTGAGAGTCAAATGAACGGAGTCATCATTAGTGTTAATAGTTACAACTGCGCTTTCTCAGCTGTTACAGAATTTCAGTGAAAGGATGAACCGAAATCACCATACAGGGATAGTAAAGCATTCCAAATGTCCATCCAACAAGTTCTGTAGAGGCAAATGTGACAGCTAATTGAAAATGAATAGGTTACTGATAAAAATTAATGTTTTTTGTTTGTAGAAAGCTGACTCCCTGCAGAGTCCGTCTAACCAGAGGAACAAGCTTCTATGGATAGTTGCCCTCCTTCTCATTACAGTCTTATTACTTCATCCTGAATATTATCACCTCTGCAGTAAATGAGTTCAAGAAAGATATATTTAAGTGCTTTTTTCATCCTCATTCTCTTAATAGGATCTGTGGCTTTGCCTGCCTCTCTTCACAGTAGACTAGCCATTAATGAAAAAGACCCTCCCCACCTCAACCCCCCCTTCTTCTTCTTTTTTCCAGAATTTACATTTATTATGTGGGCTAATCACTGCTGGCTTGGGGCAGTGTGGGAAATGTGATTAGTGTGTGAGTTCTAATTAAGTCTGTGAAGCCTCACACACTGGCAGACAGGCTGGGGGAGCTGCACGCTTAGATACACACACAGATGTAGGAAAAGAACACACACAAGCTAGGGCTGGGCATTACAGACCAAAAAGTCAGATCTGGACATTTAAAAGATGTCTCACAGTTTGTACAGGCTCATTTATGCTCTACGTTTGAAATGATACAGGCAGAGCTTTCCAACTACAATGCTGCATTAATTTCGTACATATTTCTGCACATTCTCCTGAAGTTTACAGATACAGACGACAAGCTGCAATACCACCAGTAATAGTGGGAGCAGTACCACTTCAGCCAACAGTTCAAGCCAGAGAAGAAAACACTAACCTTGAAAAGCATTGAGGCATGAAGTCCTCCATCTACGCCAGAGCCAAGAAAGTGTAATGTGCATGAGCACGACATGGAGCACTCACATAAGCCTTTCAGACTGGCAGGGCTTTGTGCCAGTTCCAGTTCCTGAACCTAATTTTAAACCACCTTGCGCGTTAAAAACAAAAAACGTTGGTTCTGAACCTAAATTGTTGGAAGCAAAAGTTGGAACCAAAAAAAGTTGTTTCTTTCTTGGTAACTGTGACATCATCAGAGGGCCTATCACATTCTAAGCTGTGAAGATGAGCAGAAAATGGAGAAAAAGTGGTCTGCTGAGGAGACAAAATGTTTGGTTGTGATCTGGGCATCAATAAAATTCCAGATGAAGCTAGAGAGTAGTACAAGGAGGGGCAAGTTATATGCAAAACTTGCAGAAGAGATAGCAAAAGCTGGGCTCTGAGGGATTCTGAGACTCCAGAACTGAACTAGAGCCAGAATTATATCTATCTGAAAGCATCCACAGTGGTGAAACTAACTAGACTCAGGGGCTGAAGCTTGTTCGGGCATGGCATGGATTTCCTACTTTACATACTGTATATAAGCACTGGTAACATCTAAAAGGTTGTCTCCATTTCTAGGCTTGGAAATGTGTGCTTCAAAAACATTAAATCTGGCATGATCTTTTTCATTGATCCATGGTAGTGCTGGGCAATTAATCAAGTTTCAGTTTCAATAACAATTTCTACTTCCCACAGTCATGACAAAGAGGTAATCAAGATAAATCACTTAATATGCTGTATGCCATGCTGCACTTATTCATCACCTCAAAAACACAGCCCAAGTAATTTTACTATGTGTTGAAATTTTATGTATTTTGATCATTTTGAATATTTTTTTCACTAATTATAATTTCTTGCTTTTTTCAAAGTGTTTAGAATATTCAAGAGTTAAGAACTTTGTGAGTTCTCATGTTTAATAATCATGATTTCAGTATTGATTTGAATAATGGTGATAATGAGTTTTGCTATAATGGAGTAGCCTTATCAATGGTATCAATAAGTACAGATACTATAGCCATATCTTTTTAAACAGGGTCAGGACTGTCTATACTGCACAAATACATTGGCAGGATTTAGAATAGAGGTTGGAACTGGTGAGCTCAACATTTCCACCCTATTTCCTAAATGCTGCCAATGTATTTGTGCTGTATAGACAGTGAGATTTTCTGCAATTTTTTATCAGAAAAACAATAAATTACCCATAATTGGTTGTCGAGAACTTGTGTTTGTTGCAGCTATCAAAAACGCGACAGTATAATGTTTTATAATAATGTAGGCCTATAAATGAAATAAAATGATTGTTTCCCCTCTGAATAAACATTTAAAACTGATTTCTTCATAGGTGATCTTATTTCTTGTCTGTTTCTGTCTTTATTTAAAACAAGTTAATATGTTGATCTAAAGAGTATTGCCTAACCTTATATGTCCTTTGAAAAGTTATCTATCTAAATATATATATAAAGAACTCGATCTTTTGCCCAACCCCAACACAAGCAGAGTTGCAGCTCGTGCACACAGGTGCATTGGATCAAGCACACCAGCTAGTGTAAAGCATGATAATAGAGCATCATTACAGTCTGCTCCATATCTGCATCCCTACAATACTTCTCTTTCTCTTTCACACACATCTGTACGTCCACTGCAGTCCTCCACACTCTCCATCACACACCAAGCTCGGAAGCGCACACACACTCCCAGAGAGACAGGGACGCTGACTCAGATGGAAGTAGTTGGTGCCAGTGCGCCTCCAGCGGTGATGCGGCGGTGCTGCGGCTCCTGCGCCGGGGTTAAAAAGCGGCGGGCGGCGCACCGGGGCCACAGTGTGGGGTGTACTTGAAGAAGAGACACAGAAAAGTTACGAGCGGATCTTTTTTCTGACGTCTGATCTGCTGCAGCATCCTCCGAGAGCATCATCATGGCAAACAAGGCACAGCAGCCTCCTCACCTGCACCTGGCCGAGGTCACCGCGTCTCAGTTCCTCGACATTTGGAAACATTTCGACACCGACGGTAAGGCACTTTCCTGCATCATTATATCAGTCTTGTTAAATGCAGCTGATTGCTGGGATGTTTTCTACAGCTGCAGGGGAAAATGCATTGAAAGTGGTTGGAAAGTATCCTCTTGTAAAGGAGCAAAACCGTTATCACGCTCCAAAAATGAAAGGCAATATGGGCGCAAAAGTTCATTCATTTTATTTATTTTTTTAATAAATCAGGTCAGGAAGAAAATCAAGATGACCAGGAACGAAAATAATGTCATAGGCCAAGTGATCTGTTATTATAAGGCAAGACATCTTTACTCATAGAGCATCATTCATGCGTAAAAGTGCTTGACAAGGTTAAAAAATTATAGATGGGCAACTCTAAGAGAATTAAAAACGTGACACTGAGCAGAAATAACAAACAAATTTGTTAAAATATATGATCAGAAGAAATAAAAGGACTCTGGTAGAACTACCAATAATAGATTTCACTTCCCAAGCTGATTAAAGGAAAAGTTACATTGTAAGTGAATTTCATACCATATTCCTGCACTGCTTTTAACTTTTCTCATCGATTTTACCTGCTGACCACTCCCAGTGTTATCACATGGTGTTCTTGTATTCCAGTGATTAAATCTGATTGATTCAGTTGGATATTAAGTTTGGTTTAGATGCACAGGCTGATCAAGTTTCATCAAATAGCTCAGATTTTTTGCTGAAAAGAGAAAATGTAATGATTTATTGGACTGTTGTAAATGCAAGAACTCTACATGCATGTGAAAGGAGAGTAGATGCACTTTTTTTATTCCTCTGTCAATGACGCTTCTTTATGCAGAAACACACCCTCTGATGGTAAACGAATGACTTTACCGTGATGAAGGAGTAGGATTCAAACAGTGTTATTTTGCAATCAATCCATCACTTCATTAGTGCTTTCAGTGGGCTAAAGTAACCCACTATCACTGACTGGTTGGATGTTGAGTAATTGTCTCTAACTGATGCTCCTTGTATTGATTTCCATTTCCACTCAAAGACCTTTTTTTTTAGCTCCATCAATACTCTGTTAAGTGTTTCTCGTAGTGGGAAAAGCATTGTAAAAATGGACTTGTGTTGTATTAATGTGATGCCTGTCAGCATAAGACTGCATTACTTATTCAAAGAGCCCATCCTCCCTCCCCGCTCTCACAGACACACAGTCTAAGAAATGCACAAAATCAGTCACACACTTCTTCGACATCTCAATCTTGATCTGTGACCTGTCTTTCTCAAATATCCCCATGTGAGGGTTTTTGCGCGTGTTACAGCGGGTTAACAAATCCACGAGCCGTGTCTACGCCATCAGAAAAGCCTCCTAAGTCTAATTATGGAAATGTTCATACTTTCATTTCACTTAAAGGTCTGCAGACTCCTCTGTGGATTAATGACATTCTGTGACCTGATAGAAATGCTGATGAAGACATTTTCAAGAGCACTGGAGAGACTCAAAAGTCCACAGTGGTCAATCTCAAAAGTAGAGCTACTTTTTTTTATTTTCCTTTGCAACTTTGTGACTCACACTGCGGCCGTTTAGTTTCCAGGCTGCAGGCAGTCTGTATTTAAAAGTCCGAGTCATGCTTGTTTAATCAACTGGCTTGAGACATTTAAAATACACCTGCTGACAGGGCTATGTGTTGCACCTATTAAATGTGCACGCACAATTTCCTGGGGATTCATTGTTAGGGCGATCTGTTTTTGACGCCTGTACACATGCTGAAAGCTTCTCCGCAGGGAAATCAAGGTGGCATGTTGAGATGGGTGTGGTGGAGGGGCTCTGCAGCTGAGCTCCTCCATATGAGTTGTCATATCTGTGATTGTTTCCACTCTTTTCATCTGGTTAGAGCGTATTATTACGGCCCCATCACCCAGGTGTTATGCAGTAGAGGTATTTTACATACTGTGATTTGCAACGAGCCACTTTGCAAATCAAATACAACCAACAAGCATCAACAGATCCAGCCAGAGTGCCTGATTTCTCCTCTCATTACTGGGAGTGTCTTCTGGCTCTGCAGAATGAAAAGGAGAGCTAATTTGTTTGCTCAGATTGAGTAAACATCTCTGAGTTGCAGATAAAAATACACAAGAGGCGATGCACCCAGCACTGTTGAAACCACATATTCCCCTGTTGGCCTAGGATCAAGTCTCATCTGGATCGCGCCTTCTCGCAGCTCCAGCGCTTTGTGTCCCTCTCATCCTTCTCTGCTGTCTCTGTCAGGCTTTGTCAATGTTATCACTTCAAAGCAACTGCAGTGTCTTTTGCTAATTATAGCACTGTCAATTATTTTTATTAACCTGGATATGGAAATTCAGACTACGAAGTAATATCCACCTCCTGAATTGAGTCAGCTGTGATCTCAACACAAAATATTTGAATAGGCAGGGTTGCACTCTGGTTTGAAAGGCAAATGCACTGTATATAGGATTTAAATATGCACTTAGGTGGCACAGCGGAGAGTTTTCCTGTGTTGGAGTTGAATTTTAGAACCACAGCTTGGAGAAAAGGAAAACATCTTACCCACATCTCTCGGGACTGTAGTGACGCAGTATCCCAAAGAGCATGCATTTAGACCAAAAGTGGTTATGTGCACCTTTTATCTTGGTGCATGCTTTAAGTGCATGTGCAGGAGAATATGAAAGCAAGCCGGTGGTAGCTCTCATTATGGTATATAAAAGAAGTTATTCGACATTAAAACTAAATGTTCTTGAAGTCAGCCTTATTCTGAATCTGCTGAATGCTGATACAGCGCCAGTGATAAGCAGTATAAGCCTACTTAAGACTGGATATAGGACTGTTAACAGTAAATGGACACTGTGTCATTTGACTGCAGCTATAAAGCAAAGAAAACAGAGTCAATTAAGCATATTGTTATATCCTAAAGGCATTTTGGAGCAGAAAGTCCTTATGGTACAGCTGAATAAGCACAGAACAAACAGATGCTCACTTTTGCACATGTAGTAGGATGTAAAGATTTGTTGTCGCATTGAATGTTTGTCATTGCTCATACATAATGTATTCATAAATCTATTTTGGTTGTCATTTTATGCCATTCTTCTTGCACTTAATCACATCTTAATCTATTGAATTATCAAGCAGGCCATTTCTTTCCAGAGTGCTAAATGTCAATGAGACCCACAGGAGGGAGGCTCGATAGAAGCCAGCCATTTAAGCGTCCCACTTATTGAAACAGCAGAGCTCCTATTCATGAGTTTTGATAACATCACTAAGGAACACATGCATGCCCACACACATGCTCAAAAATTTTCTCCGCGTAGAACAAAGACGCCGAGATGTTAGCTGGATGGGGAGTGAGAGTTCGAAGGAGATGCCAGAGAGAGAGAGTGAGTTTGAGGTGGAGGAGAGAAACTGGATGGCATGATTATCTTTGTTACTGTTTAATGAGCCAGCTCTGCCTTCGAGGGTTTTATTGAAGTAGCTAGTCACATCTTTTGGAACCATCTGTCCAGCCATTCAGTGTGCTTGTTGATAGAATACTGGCAAGGGTTCACACAGTACCTGGGTGAGGCGAGCATACATTTGTCCTCGGAATAGATACTGTCAGGGCAACAGAACACCAGGTGTAGGGATAAAATAAGATAAGAAGGGAGTCAACCTCATTGTCCTCATGCTAAATTTGTCAACAAGGAATGCAAAATGTGATTGAAATCAACTCAAGGAGGGCACAAAAGCAACACTTGGCTGTCGCAGTGACTGGAAGCACAAAGTAAAACGAGGTTAAGACATTCTCTGAGGAGAGCCGACAGCTTCAGTTCATCACAACAAAATATAATTCCTTTGAAAAGTCTAAACTATCATCCTAAATCAAAATATAGAGGTAGAAAGTGTATCATTAACCCGTTACCCTTATGGATTTATCCTATATACCACACTGTCTTCTGAAGGCTGTATTGATCCCTGTTGAACAAAAAAAAGCTGCCTGTGGATCATCACCTTTCATATCCTAGAAGTGCAGGTTTCCATTAATAGCTTCTCCTTGTATACTACCCCGTGAACAGGCAGTCTTTTTGGAGTGATCAGTTTGCATGATGTCAGTCAATAGCCTAATCTATTGAGCCAGAGGGGAAGGAAGAGGGTTACTGGCAAAAGGCTCATGTTCGAATCAATATCAGGGCAAAACTGAGCAATGACTGGATCTGTTTGACACCGTGACACTCTGACCACATCTCTCCTCATGCAAGTCAGCAGTAGCCCTTTAGTCTGCATTATGATAACTAATTATCATGATCTGTCTGTCTTCCAGGTAATGGCTACATCGAGGGGAAGGAGCTGGAGAACTTCTTCAGGGAGTTGGAGATGGCCCGGAGAGGAGCTGGGGTGGTGAGTTCAAGAGCAGAGGAGATGATCTAAAAGACACTGAACACTCAGGTTTGACTTTTACTGAATATAAATGTTTTCTAGGACCCTACAAAACCCACATTCAGAGAAAACATGAAGGAGTTCATGCAGAAGTTCGACAAGAACAAAGATGGAAGGATTGAGATGTCAGAGGTAAGATAATGGAGTGTAATGTTTTGTTATTCGTCAAAATTAGTTAAAAATGCATTTAGCCTCTTCAACTTTGTTTTCTCTTACATTGTGGGAGATTTTCTGTTGAAAAATGATATCATTTTGATAAGGGGCCGGAATTTATTTAAAAAATTAGATTAAATAGCAACATGGCCTGCTGCAATTTTCAAATCTCAGAAAGTGCAATATTTCTTTGACCTGAAATTTGTGTCTAAATACCAGTTTTAACCTTTTTTTGCAGAAGAGATGCTATACATGACATAGGCAATCATTCAAGACCCATTTTTTTTGAATAGTCTATAAAAAATCCTACCTTCATTTTTGTACTGTTTTCTTATTAAATATGGAAATGATAAAACCCCTTCAGTGCAACAATTATATCCAATTTGCAATACTAGTCTAAACCCTCAGAATTAGATATTTTTAAAGAATTTTTCATCACTTGTTTGGGAGTAAAAGAGAGTTAAGGAGTAATCACATATCAAATTGCAATCAACTAGATTATTCTCTAAGACTGTTAAGGCCTGATTTTGATATCCATGCAACAAAGATGAAACCAGAGCAGGTTATTCAGTGAGACATAAATGTAGATACAGTGGAAATTGCTAGTTAAAGTTTAAAACAATGCATTTGTGAAGAGGTAATAAGACATGGGACATTTTTGCAACAATTTTGGGTTCTGAAAGTTAAAAAAAAGCAAAACTTTAAGTTATGCTGCAATATGATTATATTTATAATTTGTGAACTTGACTACATGAACCTTTCTTCTCTGCTATATTTTAAGCTTAACAAACCTTCTGGCTCTAGCTTCATAGGTAACACATATTGAAATTAATCGTGTCTCTCAGCATAAAAAGGGATTTAGTGTGTATGTTTGTCATGGAAAAGCAGAGCTGCTGGTGCAAATTAATTTTATGAATAAAATCCAAAAAGTAGGGTTTCAATGCACACACTTGCCAAAAGACCTTAGTGATTACTATCTAATAAATATGTTATCATTATAGAAGTTAGTTTGTGCAAATCTAATATTGGCTGTGACTGAAACCACATACTGACATACTAACCTGACTGCTGGTATTCCATTTACACCATAGTGAAAATCATTCTCTTGGTCATATTTCTGATTACCTTACAAAACAGTTGGATTAGCCAGATTCCATGTCTGTCAGGTGGATCTTACAAAGCTTCAAACTAGAACATAGTTCCTGGTCCGAGAATGACCAGATTAATTTCACCAGTCAGAAGGAGGTGTGATTTGGTTAAAGCAACTACAGGTTTGTTATCAATGTGCAGTTACGTGCAGCTATAACAGCTTTTTTTAGACAACATTTCTGTTTTAAAAGAAAATCAAAGAACTACACTGAAAACATTTCTCAGTGAAAAAGATGTTTTTTGTGCTCCTTATGTTCCTTGGAAAGATTTTCATGTACCAACTGGCTCCACTGATATTGGCATGACAGCATTATATTGTTTCCTTCTCAGCTACTATGTGACATGATTTGTTGGTCTGATTACACTATGGTTATTTATTTTTTGTTTACCACACTTTTTGGCAGGCTGGCAACCTCTGTCTTCAGACAGAATCGGCTGTAATTCCTTGTGCAGCATTGAGAATAAAAAGTGAGCTCTTGTACTTTAAATTCTGTCCACCCAGAACTACTCACAGATACGTGTTATTGATGGTAAATGGGCTTGAGCTCACATAGTGCTTTATAGTCGTGCTTTTTACACTTCAGGTCACACCTATTCGTTTGATGGCAGAGGCTGCTCTTTAAAGTGACCATCATTATGAACTAATCCCATTCATATGCATGCCCAAGGGCTCCTGGGGGTTGAACACCTGACCTTCACCTGACCTCTGATCACAATCAACCCATGAATTCAGTTTGTGCTGCATGCCAAACTTGACGCCACACATACGGTGAATAATACAAAGGTATGTGGTATCAAACGTCCCCAAAGCAGGTCAAGCCGTTATTTCCCCTAATGTCTTTTTCGTCTCAAGGGGGGCCTGGACCCCAGGTTGGAAACCAACGTGCTAAACTATCACCTACTATTTCTGAGACTAAGCCTGGTCGGTTTTATGTTACGATATTCAACAGAGCTGTTCTTCTTGGATCAATGCCATGAAACAAAGAAGTTGTTTTTTGTGCTTTTAATGTATGAAATGATTTCAGTGAAACGTGCCTCATATCCAAAAATAGCCTCATCAAAGCGTTGAGTTGTCTGCTTCATAGAGGGGGAGAGAAAGTTGTAGAGTGAGAAAGGCTTAGATTATATAAAGCACCAGAGGAAAACAGCACGGGAGAAGTTTCAAACATCTGGTCAATACTCTGATCGATGCATAAATACAGGCTTTATTACAGTACCCCACAAAGTGTCAGTTTGAATACCGTATCTCAATGTGACCATTTTCAAAGTGTAATTTGAAACAAGAGAGAAAGCTGCTGGAGTATCAATAATCCTCTGTGAGGATGGAAAGCTTCAAAAGAAGTCAGACGAAAAAACATCATTTTTAGAAATAATTCTGGAGCACAGCTGGGCCTCAGAGGTTATAGCTCTCTATTATTTATGTCTGAGTTTCCCATTTGAGGCTTTGGAGACAAAAACCTCCCTGGTCTCCACCTCTTCTCTCCAGTCATATCAACACCACCATCTTATGTACTCACCACTCCCATTTTGCTGTCATTTCTCTCTAGCTGGCCCAGATTCTCCCTACCGAAGAGAACTTCCTGCTCTGCTTCAGACAGTATGTCAGCTCCAGTGCTGAGTTTATGGCGGTAAGAGCGTGCTTCTGGATGTGTGTGTGTGAATGGGCTGCTGTATTTATTTCAGTGTGGAGTGTCTTATTTATCTTGACAGACGGCTGTCATTCGGTCAGTCCTTTGCATCACATTTTGCACAAAACCTCCTTGTTCCTTATTATCGCGATGAGTGCAGGCAACTTAGATAACCAGCCATCGCTTAAGAACAGCCAGTGAAGCATAAAAGTCAGTGCTTATTTATGCCAAGCAGCTGTTTTAGCCCTGTTTATGGCTGGAGATTTTTATAATGCGTAAAATGTGGCTGTGTAGTCTGCAAGGAAAATCACAGACTCACTGCATTCTCATTTGTTTGTTCCTGCTGCTGAGATTTACCTGGATCACAAATCCAGACCTCTACAGCAGAGATGTCCAAACTTTTAATTGGCCCACAGCAATTTCTAAAAATAAAAACACTGCCCACATTAGAGCATGAAGACTGTGTTTGACAGTATTGTTCTTATCAGTATTTGCTGCTTTGTTTATTCTGCAAACAAATATGTTGGCAACATTTTTGGATGTGCTTTTGTAAGATGAGAACATCAATGGTAAACACACCGACAACCAAAATAATAACGATGTCTCAATGCCTAATGCCCCAACAAGTTCAGACAGAAGGATCATGGCAGAAAATAGCTGCACAAATCACACTAATTTGCTGCTCTGTCTCAAGATCCGATTCACAAAGCATATCACACTAATCCTCTTCAAGCACCAACACTTCTATAAAGTCTGCCAGCTCTTTGCAGCTTGCTCTTGTTTTTGCTTCTGAATGTGGAGATGAGCGGTCAGCTTGAGGGTTGTTCTCACTCTGACCAGGAGCAGATCCAGTGGTAGCTGGGGCTGACCAGGGCCCCTGTCAAACCTGACTGCCCCCCCAATGGCTGGCTATTAGTCCCATCAGCCATTATTGTAGGCTTTCTTCTTTAAGCATATTCTTAATCTTATTCTTAATCTAAAGAGATGGTTTTACTAACTTTAAGGATATAAAAGTGGCCAGTCATCCCTAGATTTTTCCATGTGTGGCCCATTGTAAAAAAGTTCATAAACACTGACTTTAACACTAGCTGTACAAACTGATATCTGACAAGAGAGGAAAGAAAGAAGAAATTCCCTTTAAAAACACAGCAGTTTGGCTAATCCCTTTAGAAAGTGTTATTTGTCACAGTGTTATGTGAAGTTTGTTATAATGAACCCAAACGGTATTTGCATTTTTGTTGCCCTGTATGCTTATTTTTGTACGCCCTTCCCTTTGGTGGAACATGTTCAGTAATGGGGTTGTGTGAGTCTTTTAGGCTGCCAATGGTCCCTGAGGAATGCATTCAAATAAGGCATATGTTGGTCTTTGTAGAGAAGGAAGTAGTGGATAGCTGTATGTCTGCAGCAAACATGCACATTTTAATACAGACTTAGTGGTAAACAAACATTTTTACTTTATATTTAAAGTCTTTACCTCAGGTTGAAAAATACGTGCAGGTTTCTGCACAACCACGGCCTTAACTTAACATTGCTAGGTCAAGTTATATGAGAAGCTGGATAATAAGCATGAAAATCTGTGGTAATTTTGAATATATTATGTCAGGAACTTGACTGATAGCTCAGCTGAAGATAGTTCGGTCAAGAAATATGTGTGTGACTGACTCTGGATCCCCAGCATCCTTGAGTCAGAGTAGGCGCTTGTGCAAAGTTTGTTTAAAATCCCTCGATGCTTAAGTCTTCGACTGTTGTGTTCACAAGCAAGGGATGAACATGAGGCAAGTTGACCTTTACCTTTGACCTGTGACCACCAAACTCTAATCAGTTCATCCTTGAGTCAGAGCAGACATCTGTGCAAAGTCTGAGAAAATACCTTAAAGTATCCTTGAAATAGTGACAGATGTATATAAGGGCATACATACAGATGGAAAACTGACAAACAGTAATTTCTCCACCATTGCAGAGGCATGACAGAATAAGAATTCTGCTTGGGATACCATAGAACAGCTAAGTTGTATAATGAAGGAACGGAGTGTAAATACATATTTCCATAAAGGGTAAACAAGTTTAGCGTTGCTGTGAGTTATGAATAATGAATGATTTTCTGACTAACAAAAAGCCTTCAGTAGAGCCAGACATGCGCTGAAAGGTACCAGGAAAAGGAAATCATTTATTCCACAAAATATCTCCAGAAGATAAGAAAATGGCAGATTTCATGTTAGATCTGTCACAATGAAAGAATGGAGCCAATTAGAAAGCAATTACATGTGGGGAAGAGCCTGTCCTTGTCTCCTGTGTCATATTGAGAAGGAGTAATGAAATGAGAGGAGGAGGCTGACAGAGAGAGAGGGAGGGGAAGGAGAAGGAGACAAAGGGCAAACGAGACGGAGCAGGAACACCGAGGACGTAAATGAAATGTCGATGGGAAGTTTAGAACCGCAGTTTGAGAACATAAAGCTAGGGAGGAGGATTAATCAGTCTTTGTTGAAGGGTGCAGGGAGGATGAAGTGGGTGTAGAGGTTCTTAAAGGGTTAGAATGAGGAAGCAGAACCTTCTATTTTCAGAGTCATATATAATGGATAACACCACTGTAGCTCCTCTCTGCAGAGCCCAGAGGAGAGGAGGAGGAACAGAGGAAAGGAGAAGGAGAAGGGGGAAGACCATCCATCTTTGATAAGGAGCCCTTCTTTGGACAGGGACAGCTGCTAGATTAAAACATTCATTAAAATGACTTTCTCTCCCTTCCTCATTTCTCTCTGGTTGCCCTTCGCTCTGTGTACGAGTGAAAGGGATTGTATTGAAAACTGTGTGATTACACACTGATGGCCCAGGCTTTTGTGGTCGCCCCCTCTAGAACGATTTCTGCTCAGCACGAGAGAAAAATCAAACTCCTGGCACAGTTAAAACTCAGACTGGGGTTCGATCAGGGAGGATTAATGTAGGGGGGAGAAATGTAAATCACTCAGTGTCTGTGTGCTTTCTGCATCTGTGCTGCTTTCAATCCAACATCTCTTTTGTCTTGTTTATCTCTCAGGCATGGAGGCGGTATGACACAGATCGCAGTGGCTACATTGAAGCAAATGAACTGAAGGTAAGTTGTTCATTCATGATTTTAAACATGTGGCAAACTGATGAATGACAGGGTTTCTATATTTCAAATATTTTGATTACAACTACTACAAATACATTTTATTCATCTGTTTACTTTGTCAAACTTATTTTATTTTTTGTTGTCTTTTGTTCTTTCTTTTTTTCTCCATTCATGTGATCAGTCTCAGAACAGCTATCCTAAACCCCAATAAGCTGAACAAAGTCACTTAAGCGGCAACTCACACCATGGTCTCTTTCTGTTCCTGTGATCATTTTCATCTATTTACATCTATTCAAACTACTGTAATAGACATACTTCTCTTTTAGTTTGTATCCACCCATGTATTTTATTTGAATTGTAAAAGCACAGGCAAAATGTCCTCACTTGTGTGCTCCTGTAGTCATTTTGCTTACAACAATAAAAAGAAAGCTAAGAAAGAGACCAAAATGCTGGAATTCTGTTTGTATTTACTCAATCATACAATACTACTGAGTCTAAATCTGTCTGGAGAATAGGTTACTAAGATTGTACTCAGCATGCAGAAGTAGAGCCAGAAAATCATTAGCATGGTTAGAAAAATAAACATTGTTCTTATTTGATAAAAGAAGAAAAGAAATTTGATAGATGTATATTTTAAAAAGAAAAACACAACAAGTGATTTTTTCAGATTAATTTATAAGAACTCTATTTTTATACTGGGATGCTTTAGAAAATATAGCTTGACTGAGAAATGAATTTAGAGAATATTTAATACCTAGTTGTGATACAAAGTTTATCAATATATAGTAAAATATTTTAATCAAAAATTATTGGATAATATGATTTTCATATTTTCATATCTTTTTCAATATGGAAGCGTTGTAATAATCTATTCTAATTTACATAGAGGGTGTGGGATTAAATGAGCTTAAATGAGCTCTCTGTTGAATTGCAGTCTTTAGCATTTTTTTTAACCTTTTTATAAATGTTTGAATTAAACATTTCCAAAAAAACCCCAGAAAACATTATGACAAGATCCCAGATCAAATCTGTTTTCTGACCTGCTGTCATTGCAAAAAATGTCTTTTGATCTTTCTTCTCATCAGAAAAGCAACTCATTTTTTATAACTATTATTCTTTATTTGTAGAGTAATAATATCATGTATCTCAACAGGTAGGATTTAAACACACTGGCACATGCAGCTGTCTTGATAACTACAGTGGTAACCATGGTAACTAATTCTTGTTGTTGGCTTCATATTTAGCCTAAAGGCTAAGAGAGTGATAGACTGTAGAAAATGTTCACTGATATGGCAACATTTCTGAGGAGTTATTTGGCACCAGTGTTGGGAAATCTTACTTTTAAAAGTAACTCTTTACCTAAAAAGACCTGTTTGTATGATGCTTTAACATATGTCAGACAGACGTGGTGTTCTTTTAGTTGTTACAGTGCTGATTGTAGATCTGAAATAGGCAGATGGAGCTTGGTTTTCCTACAAGTGTGAAAAACCCATCTTACATATGATGGAGGCCAAGACGTAATCCAAAGAAATCACTTTCAGTGGATATTCACAGGAAAATGATGAGTATTTAGTTCAGGTGAGGTTGCCAAGTTGAACGTTTTCTAGATTGCTCATATATTACTCACTTCAGTACATCATGGAAATCAAACTGTACAGCCTAAAGGAACATGCTCCACACAGGTGAATGAACATTTATGGGGTCAGTGATTACATTTCATGTAAAGATAAACTTCTTGTGTTGTTATGGGATCACATCTCTCCCAGCTGCCTACATTCAGATGAAAACTCAGCTGTGGTCTTGTGACAGTGTTTGCAGAATGCAGATGAGATCACAGGTGACTGATGTGAGCAGAGGCCCCAGGCAAAGGCCAATAAGATGCCTTGTTTAGCTGAGGACATACCTGAATCTGAAGATATCCAAATATCCATAGACCGTCTCATCACCTCAGAGAAGAGCATCTTAACCCAACATGTCAACAGGCCAGGTGGAACTAATAAAAATGGGAAAAAAATCATTCATTTTTAATTAATGCAAGCCATTTCACCACATAGTACTCCACCCATTCATGTTTCACAGCCTGCAGGGATCTACCTGCATGATATGAAGACATTTCAGGACTTTTTGCAGAGCTTGGACCTTACTGGTGTGGTCAGGGCTCCTCTTCAGGGACTTTTTGGATAATTAAAATCCATTTTGAGAAAATGTAATTCACTCCTGGCCCTATGTTTGCATTTGAAATACACATCTCGACCATTGGAAGTAATTTTAGACATATTCCTTATACTTAATGTATAATGAGGCCCTGTAGAGCCCTGTGCCTGGTTGTAAAACTGCTGTGGGTCTTGAATAATGACTGTATGCAAACAGAAATTTAATTCTCTGAAGTACCATTTAACCGATAGAAGAATAGATTGAAGATATCAGTTCTTGAGTGTCTTCCTTTAGTTTCTGAGGCTTTTACTGCATCATAATCCTAAGGAAAATGTTCTTTGAATGCCCTGATGGCTGTAGTTTCTTTGCACATTTGGACTCCACATATAAATGACATTCAAAAAACCTCGATAAAATCATCACGGCTGTCAGTTATCAATTGGAGAGTCAGACATTTAATTTTACTGCTCTTCCTATTCAATTTAAATTCTTTATTGTTAAATTGAAAGGAGCAGAAGAAGAAGAAGAGGCAAAGGAAGTATAACCCCGATCTAATCCTTAAACTCTAAACTAACTTTTTTCAGAAATAGCATTTTTTCTTCTGCATGTTCTTTGTTATTTCACTTTTTCTATGTGTGTCTCCATCCTCAGGGCTTTCTGTCAGACCTGCTCCAGAAGGCTAACAGACACTACGATGACCAGAAGCTCCAGGAGTACACACAGACCATAGTAAGATGCCGTCATGTTTATTTAGACATTTAAAATACCCAGATTATTCAAAGAAAGACAATCAGTCTAAAGTTTGTTGTACCCAGAAATTTCCCAATTGATTGAAAGGGTAATATACCACCAACAGTATGTATTTAGAAAAATTAGACTCTGATTCATCAATGGCTTCTTCAGAAACACATGTATACTGTGTTGTGGCTGCAAGCAACACCATAAACACACAACTAGCGACGATACATCCCCTTATATGCTGCAGGTTGTGTGTTTACTGCTCAGATGTGTTTACATCTGCTTCTACCTTTGCCTTGGAGCACTGACCTGGCCTTGTTTTCTCAAGCTTTTCTTTAACATGCTCATATAGATACACTTTCACTCACTTTCTTGCACATTAGAGAAATAGATCATGATCTACAACATCAACAATGGCGCCATGATCATTCAGGCGCAGCTAGTAAGCAATTACTTAACAATGTATGACATTTTTAAGTTCCCTCAGGGAACCAGAAATAAGGATTGACACAAGCCCGGTCATGCTCTGGAATTTTGCATTTTACCAGGGGCATGTGGGAAATAATCTGTAGGAAAAATAACAAAGACCACACTTTAAGGGTACAGTTAGTAAGTGGTGAATGTGGCAAGTAAGTACAGCCTGGAGTACCATCCAGGTAGGGTTGCCACAAGCTACCTGGTGGTGCTATGGATGTCCCAAGGGCCCATAAACCACTGGCGGTCTCCAGGCTTATTACCAGAGTTAAAAAGGGCCGGCCAAAAGAGATGCTGCTGTGGCACACCTAGCATCATGATGAATCCTCAGTGCCCTACTTACCTAAAACTGATGCACAATACCTTATAAAGTATAGCATCATGACATACTAAATTATGACTAAAATGCATGTCTCTGTCAGCTTACCTAAATATAATTAATGCAAATCAGTGAGACAGACATTACACTGACATTACAAAAATGTGGCTACTTGAGATACTGAGGAAAATCAACTGTATGTCAAGTAAAAAGCTGAAGAGGGAGACAGAGAATGGCATGGGGATCACACATGAGTTAACATCACTTCTAATCTGACTTTTTTTTATTATTGAAACAGAAAACAAATGGCTAACCTTGCAAAGCTGACCGGATTCAATGTCAGTCATCAGATGGATCTTTCCTGCAAGAATTTAATTCACAAAGTGGCTCCACTGATAGTGAACAGCAGTTGCCTGTTGAGCTTGCATTATGCAGTGTACTCCTGGGATGGCACACGCCCAGGACGTTATGTTTGTCACGCTGATTGGCCTGTAATGAATGTGACAGTTTGTTTGTTTGTTTTCAAAAGCTCAGTCATTCCCAAACATCAGGTATGGGCTGTTGATCAAATGGATGTGAAATACACTATATTGCCAAAAGTATTCACTCACCTATCCAAATAATTGAAACCAGGTGTTCCAATCAATTCCATGGCCTCAGGTGTATAAAATCAAGCACCTAGGCATGCAGACTGTTTCTACAAACATTTGTGAAAGAATGGGTCACTCTCAGGAGCTCAAGCATGGTACTGTGATAGGAAGCCACCTGTGCAACAAGTCCAGTCGTGAAATTTCCTTGCTCCTAAATATTCCACAGTCAACTGTCAGTGGTATTATACCAAAGTGGAAGCGATTGGGAACGACAGCAACTCAGCCACAAAGTGGTAGGCCAGGTAAAATCACGGAGCGGGGTCAGCAGATGCTGAGGCGCATAGTGCACAGAGGTCGCCAACTTTCTGCAGAATCAATCGCTACAGACCTCCAAACTTCATGTGGCCTTCAGATTAGCTCAAGAACAGTGCGTAGAGAGCTTCATGGAATGGGTTTCCATGGCCGAGCAGCTGCATCCAAGCCATACATCACCAAGTGCAATGCAAGCGTCGGAACCAGAGTGAAGTACACTCTGGTTTCCTTCATGTCTTGAAATCTAAACCATTGAGTTCAATGTTCAACAAGAATATCAGGGTGTTCATTTTTGCATTCAGGCATAACACTGGTTGCTCTTGCACAAATTTAAGCTCAAGGTGCTTTATTGGCATGAATGATAACAAATCCTGTTGCCATAACAGACCTAAACACAAAGAATTCAATAAAATATATTAAAAGTATTAAAATTATGTAATAACGTAATCTTATAAGCATACAGCCATGAAAATATATGTATAGATACCCTATGGGAAAAAAAACAATTATAACAGTGAAATGATAGATAATAATAGAGTTTTTAAACTGTCTAATGTAGTGGCAGTGAATGACAAATTGTGTGGCTTAGTGATTGAATTGTGGCTCTTTAGCTAAACTGTCATTACACACAATAAATAAACAATGCTAAATTGAAAAAAATCACAATGTAGCACATTTTAATGAAAGGATTTCATACCCTGTCCATTTTTATTGACACTGTGAACAACACTTGCCTTATTAAAAATAATTTAAAAATAAATAAAGAATTAATGTATAATCCTTTACCTTTGAGAGCTTTTTTGTTTTATTTTGTCAGAATTCACCTTAAATGACATTGGCTGAAATGGAAAAATCTGTTTTTATGAACAGCCCCTTTAGTGGCCCTCTGCTTAACATCCACAGCTATGAAAAAGTTTTGCATTTGATGTAAAGGTAGAAACTTGGTGGTTGTCCGTTCTGCTTCTCAGTCATGAAATTCATGGTACTGCATCTGCCTTCATCTTGACAGTGTATATCTATAAAAAACTTTCCTTTCAGCCTCTCTCCTCTGTCCCTTCCTATCTCTGTTTTGCTTCCTCTTTGTAGCTCAGGATGTTTGATCTGAATGGAGATGGGAAGTTGGGCCTGTCGGAGATGGCAAGGTAATGTGCAATTTTACTTGCTTCTGTTCACTGGATAAATGTTGGAGCACACTGGCAGCTGATGTGCTTTCGATGGATTTGAATAATTTAACAGCTATTGTGTCCGCTAATGAAGTCCTTTTCTCCCACAGGCTCCTTCCTGTTCAGGAGAATTTCTTACTTAAATTCCAGGTAGGTAGCTAAAGAGAGATTATACAAACAAAATGGCTGCAACTAATGCTCTACTTAATACTTGTGATGTGTTAAACTTCTCTGAGTTTTGTTTCAAACTTCGAAGCCTGGTAATAAAAGTGCAACTGCTGGTTTTGCAGGGTGTCAAGTTGGACGCTGAGCAGTTCAATGACATCTTCACATTCTATGACAAGGTAGGAGACTTTTTTGCTCAAGGTCGGTCTAATTTACAATCAAAATTTTATATTAAAACAAATTATTCTAAGCCACATTTATCTGGCAAGTTTAGCTCTGGGTTGCACCATGCTTACCTGCAAACATAACCAATGACCATAATTTCTAATGAGCTTTACTTACATTTAGAGTGTTGCACCAAGATCAAAAATAGGCTTAAACACTAACTTAAACTTTATACCACGCTTTTCAGTAGGTATAAAGTCCTCTGTAAATATGGTGGCTATAGTGATGGTGTTTGAAGGTAGGATAACTCAAAGAATAAGGAGGAGAAGGGGCAGAGAGTTTTTGGAGCTTTTCGGTGTCAACAGTCTGCTCTCTGTGAATACATCCCTCAGAAATCTACAATGACTTTCTTTGCACTTTCTCCATTCCCAGAATCAGTTTCAGTCATTCAACAATGAAGAAACATTAAATTATTTCAAGTCATTTCAGTCATTTTTGCGCTGGTTCAAAGAATCAGATGAAGCTGAATCTGTGGCTTGAGCAGTGATGTTTAATACACGCTGTTCTCTGTCTGTATTAGTGATTAAATTCTTCTTAAATTAATTCATAATGCCAGATTTAGTGACCTGACCCACATGAATCATAGATATTAGTGAAAACACATACTAAAGATGGAGAAATTCAGAGCATTTAGAAGCTACAATGTTTTCTTTTTTTCTTTAAGATTTATTTTTGTGCCGTATATGACGCGCACCTTAAACCACTTGACCATCTATGCGCCCCAGACTATGCTTTTCTAAACATCCTTGCCAATATTTAGGTTAAGCTTGTCTTTAAATAGATAGCAGGGAGCAGAGAGGGAGAGGTTTTGTGCAAACTGTGCATGTACTTCATAGTACTATTAATTGTTAACCACCAGCAAACAGCACTAAAAGCCAGATGTGCTGATTTGAGATGTTACGGCTCTGACTGGGCTCTATGTCTGCTTTGAAATATATAAGGTCGTCTTTTAACACCACACAGTACTGACCCTAGCTATGTGTGTTGTCTGAGGCCATTTCTTCATACTGTCCAAGCTGAAAACCTCGGTCCTGAAAATGAAGCTAATGCAGAAGTGCAAAAAATTGCAGTATGGCCAGTGTCCACTTGAGGATGGCTGCAAGAAAACTGGACGTCCCGTGCACAAAACATGTTATAAAAGTATTTTTTTTACAATAGAAATAAACTGTTTTACAGCCTGGTTCAAAAAACAAAACGTGTCTCATTAGCTAATGTCTTCATGTCCTCTAACTGGGGCTAATTTTTTTGTACCACAATTGTTTAGATTATATTTAGGAAAACCTCACTGTGCACTGATTGGCGCGTCTCATTTTATTGACTGATAGCTTTACAGGCAGACCCTATTTCCAGATGGCCAGCTTTAGTGCTAGCTTAGCTGACAGGAAATCAAGCTCAGTGGGCAGGCTCTTGTCTTGTGACCCAAAGTTCAGTTGAGACTGATTTTAATATGGAGGCTGCCATGTATGTTATCAAACGGCTGACGTCACATAGACTTTGTGCATTTCCTTCTACAGTCTATGACAATGTCCTGTCATCTATAGATGGTCGCAAGCAGAGGCATAATCACATTATCTTGTTCAAGATTTAACAGATGATGTTCACATATTTTTAAATCTCTAAAAAAAATCACTCAGATAGTCAGGATTATGACTGGAAAATGCTGGTTACTCATTTAGTGACAGAAGACACCAGAAATCACAACCAGAGTCAACAAGGCATCATGGGGGCCAAGAATAAGGCGGATAAAACATGATTTTGTCGATATAAACTGCAGTCCCAATTAGGCACAGTGTTATGTTGGAAACAATATCTTCTCAGCATGCCAAATGCACCATTCTTTCCATCTTGGGTGACATATTTATGTTTGTTAGTAGATAAAGTCATTAGTAGATAAACTGATTTTGGCTGAGGTTTGTGAAATAGAGGCTAAACTCAGCAGAACACAATAAACCACTCTGATATTTTCTTGTATCCAAAGTTAAGTTAGTGCAGAAAAGGGAAGACGTTTTGAGAAAGAGTGTGGTGTGCATAGACATGGTAAAATATAAATAAATTACAACAAAGCTTGAAAAAACAGTCTAGACTCTCGGGTAAAGTCTGGATGACTCAGCATTGCGTGAGTTCCCCCTTCCTTTAAATCATGAATATACAAATTTCTTGTTTTGTATCCAGGGCACTCCCCAACTACCTAGGGAAATGAGTAAGGCTTGGCACACCTGTCCCTTTGTAAACAGCTCAGGATAGATGAGCTGTGGTTCCGTTAATGGCCACATTTTCCACATTAGAAACAGATTGGCAGGGAGTGACTACAGGGAGCAACGTGATTGAAGACAAGGGGGGAACAGAGCAAGGTTACAGAGGAGAGAGATCCCTGCTGGTCATCCTCTGAACTGCCTTACAAGCTTAATGAAATCTTCAGAGGAGGCTGACTTTATGGGATTGGGAAATAAAAGCTAAGCTTGTCATGGCACTGTTAGCTCAGCTAATTCGCTCAATATTTATACAACTCATTTCTAATTAGTTCTTTATTTTCCCTGGAATTCTCACATTATCTTCTCCACTGCACTTTCAAGCTGCTTTAGAAACGGTGATTCAGCATCCACATGACACATTTGTTTTTAAGCATTTGTTGCGTGTTTTGAGTAAGTGAGTGTACACATTTAAAACTTTCAAATATGCAAGAAAATCAACCATGGATTCTGAAATTAGTTGATGCTGGAATAAAAAGGGGCATGTTTCTTTTTCTGTTTGAATTAGAAAGTGATGGCGATTGAAAATGAAAACAGCCATTTTGAAAATGCAGCATCGTGGTTTGCATTTTGATGTGAAAGGTTGGACTTGATCTTACTTGGAGAAAAAAATGCTCCTTGTTCAATCATAGTCGGCACTGTAGTCACATTGTTGTGGGCTCTTGACAGTTTGCCACGACCATTTATGTGTTAAATGAAATTCAACATTTTTGTTATGAGCTCGTCCCCTGAGGTCAAACACAGGCGGCTGCTGTCGCGGGTGCTGAGAGATCTTGAGCATGGCAAAGTGTGGCCGGTCAGCTGAATACTAACATGACTTAAGGTGCTGCAGCCTCAAACTGTGCAAAGCCTTGAAAATGTCTGAAATGTAAGATGGCACGCAGCTTCCAGTGCCTGATGTTGCTCTGCTGTCCCATATCTCTGCAGAGTGCCTTTTCAGCTGTAGGACTAAAAATAGAATAAAACTCAGACTTCATTCTTAAGATCTGAGATAATTTCAACTTTGTGAACATCACACAGCAGCTACCAATGAAAATATGGATAATAGTAAAACTGCCAAGCCACTAAGCTCTGAATTCATCTTGAGATTGAGCCATTAGCAGATTGTAGTTTCGTTGAGGGAAAATTTCCAACAATTTGGACTCATTTTTGACCATCAACTTTTAAACACCATTGTGAGACATACTGTAAGTAATTAGCAGAGTGGCTTTGTATTGACTCTACAGCTTCGACTAAATGGTGAATGTTTTGTCAAACCATCAGTCATGAATGGCCATTTTGCTGGTACATTCATGATGGCCGCCATTAATTATTGAATGAAGTTGTGCAGCAGAGCAGAACAAAAACCAGAAAGCTTAGGGTCTAAACATAGCGGGCACAAAGTGTTTAGAAAGGGAAGCAGGACTTTTAGAACAGAAAATAAAAATGTGGAAGAATCTTCCTGAGCCAATTGTCTAAATGACAGCAGTGTAATTACTGCGTGTTTGTCAGTTTTCTTTCTGTTTCCAGTTGAATAAAATGATCTTTTCTTTCCTAAATTTGTGTTCTAGTGAAGAATGGAGATAACCAAACTTTCTGTTTTGTGTTTCTGTAAACGTTTTTTAGGATGGCAATGGCTACATCGATGAGCACGAGTTGGACGCGCTGCTACGAGACCTTTACCAGAAAAACAAGATGGTAAGATAGGAGCTTGTTTACAAGGTTATGTATTTTTGTACATATCGTGCCCTGGTTACTTACCTAATGGAGCATTTAGGCCACCTTAAGTGAGGCATATTTCTGTCAATAATTCTGCCCCTCTCAGCTTTTTACTTCCTCAGCACGCTGTCAGTAAACAGACCTCAAACGGAAAGAAAAAATACCTAAAAACTTATTTCAAAGAGAAATGTTTGAAGCTATACGCTTGGTTATGGCTCTGGATTTTCTGCTTTAATTAATTGTTAAATGTAAGAAGGAATAATGAAAATCACTGAAAGTTCTGACAATACTTACATATAGTATACACCAGTAGTTTTCAGTTGATGAGTTAAGACCCTAGAGTGGGTCAGAGAGCTGTTTTTAGTGGGTTGTCTGAAAAAAAGATATGGCAGTCTTCAATGGCGGTTTTCACTTTTCACTTCCATTTTTTGCCCAAAGTTGACCTAAGATCAAGTCAAAATCTCACTGCCCACCAAATCCACACAAAATAGCTTCTTTAAAACATTTTATAGTAACTTAAGCTGTTACACAGTGGTCTTGCAATAATGTTTAAATTTCCAGGCCACACCTAGACTTTTAAGGCCTCACCACAGTATTTGAGAACCACTGATCTCTGATGTATGGAAATCCCAAATGGACATATATCATTATATTTTATTTTACCTTCCTTTCCTGTGTTCAGTGATGATTTGCTTTAGTCAAATAACAAACTAACAAGAATACATTTTAAAAATTCAACTGACAGCCATGCCGTGGTAGTGGACATTGTACAGGTTCAAAAATGTCAAAGTAAAAATTGTATTTCTTTTCTATATGACTGAATATATGACTAAAAAAGTTAGTCGACTACCTTTTATCCATGAGGGAGACTAGACTAAGGCTAGCTAAAAACTCTTTGGTGTATAAAAACTTTAGTGAGAAATAAATTTAGTTGCATCGCAGGAATTAAAATGAGACTAAAATGTTGTGACTGTTGGACATTGAAAATCCATGATATTTCTTTACTGTGCCATTAGGGTATATGGATGTATATTTACATCAGTATATTAGCTTGAAGCTAAAATGTGTCTTTTTTGTTAAAGATTTATTTTTGGGCTTTTCATGCCTTTATTCTATAGAGGAGGACATTGGATAGATTTGGAAACAGGAGAGAGAGTGGGGAGAGACACGCGGTGAAGGGCCACAGGCCAGATTCAAAACCGGGCCGCTTGTGTACATGGGTCTCGCCTTAGACCGCTAGGCTATCTGTGCACCCCTCCCTTAGCCCTTATCTTAGCCCTACCCGTTGGTTTTGTGTGTTCATGTCAGGTGAAGGGGTGTCCCAATTCTCTTTTGAATCGAGGACTAGGACTACATAGCCCTTAAAACTAAGATTTTCCAGGACCACACTTGAAACCAAGGGGTATGATGAATTTCCCTCCATGCACTGTGTTCACTTGTGAAATGGCTACAAAGTAGGCGCATAAATGTAAAAATATTTTCAGCATTATGATTATAGAAAACACAACAGTTGTGTTTTCTCATATACTCAATCTGTAGCCACAGGGGGTGGGAGTTCATTGAAATTTTATTATGCACACGTGTAAACAAGGACTGTTAACTGTATAAATAAATGGAGAAGATCAACACGGAGATCCATTGTATGAACGAGATGGTGGAAGTTTTGTGATGCAGCTGTTTATCAGCAATGTGTGATGATGAACAGCAATAACGTGGTTTTTGGGTCATAATATCTTGTTGGGAAGGTGGTGGAATGTCCTGAAGTTAGACCAGTTTAGAACCACTGGCCAACCCAACCATAAACACCTGTGTTTTGCTTCTAGTGATGTCTTTGACAACTGTACTCAGGTGTTATATTGCATCCCTATTTTAATGGCATAATTAGACCCTTTCTCTTGTACCAGGGCTCGATCTACTTCACTGTATTTCTCTCCATTTGCTTCCCCAGTCTGTCAGCCACCACTGTGCATGCAGAACTGCAGTGATGCCATCCTGACGTCTACTCCAAATTAGTTTAAAGGCCCTCAAAGTGTAAAAAATGGTTAAACCTCCCAAAAAAAATCAGATTGAAGTTCAGCCAAAAATCTGTTGTTGATGTTTCAGGGCTTTCTACTAAATCCTCTCCCTGATGAGATTATGGTAAAAAATCCAAAATCCTGTGTAAAAGAGAGTTTTTGTAAAAGTCTTGACTTTCAAGGACGTTATCTATTGAATTATGCATAGCGAACTTCACTGACCTTCTTGTACCTCCCTTTCTGTCTACCAGGAGGTGGACCTGAAGAGCCTGACAGGCTACAAGCAGAGCATCATGAGCCTGTCTGATGGAGGGAAGCTGTACCGTGGCGAGCTTGAAATTGTCCTCTGCAGGGAGCCAATTCTGTGACTTTTCCTCCTCTCTTGTTGTATATCATAATTTTCTCTGCCTGCCCTGCTTTGCCCTCCCGAGACCACACCCACTTCCAGCTGCCTGGCAACATATACCAGGTGCATGAGCCAGACACCCCCCGCCCCGTATCATTTACCCGCCCCCTGTTAAAGTTACAACTCCAGAATGAAAGATAAGTGCACTGTCAGCACGCAACAGCTCTTTGTCCTTAAACCCTTATTTTCTGATATTTGACCCTTCAACCCCCAACATGACCTGTGAGTCCTCTATCTTTTCTTCTTGAAAACTTTTCCCATGTCGTTAACCGTTTCTGACCTCATCCCTGTCTATGCCGCCCATGCTGTGCCTGACTTGTATATCCTAAAAAAAAAAACATTATTCCACAGAAATGACCTTTGAACCTGTTTATAACCCCTGTACCTCTACCCGGCTTCATTGACCCTTTGTTCCCTTGCTCTATCAACTTTGCATTAGATACAATATATAGTCAAGAAACATGCAGAAGACTGTGTTTGAACTGATTAATTTATAGTATGTGATGGAACTGTTACTGATTTTTCCACCTTTAATTGACCTGAAACTCTCCTGTTCCATTTCCAAAAGATCATTTTCATTTTTAAGGTTTGTTTTTGGCTGATTCTGTCAATTGAAAATATTAATAAAATGTCTTAAGATAAAATCTGCTTTGACATTGTATGGACATGATTTTACTGTGGAACATGCCAGTGTTAATGATGACTTTAGAAACAGCAATGCCTTCATGACTTCCTTGTGCCCATAGGTAGCTTTAAGGCAAAGATGGACAATTACATAGGGCCTGGTACACCAAGGCATAGAGAAAGGTGCATCCAATCATGATGTAGTGTTGAACCAGCTAGTTTAAAGAGATAGTTCTCTCCCATCTGAGAGCCAATTCCCATTTGTTTGTTTTTTTGTAGTTGTTATTTGATAGACAGGATAAAGAGGGGATCTTTTCTTCACACTGCTCTACCACAGACATACTACACCTAGGAGAGGTACCTTATGGTATGACTAACGTTGTGTACCAGGGTTGTCATGCAACTCAACCAGGGAGCAGCTTTCAACCAGTCTGCAGGACGGTCCAGGTGGATGCCATATTTAAGAAAATAATAATGAGATTTTCAGCGACTTAAAAAAATCTAAGCTCAATTTGGGTACATACATATTAATCATTTTAAAACACTGCAGATTCAATTTAATGAAGCCAAAATGTTACAAAACAAGGAGCTTTTGTGGAGCTGAAGGAGCCAGCTCTTCATGCAACACTGAGCCATACTACCAAGATCACTAAAAGAGCTAGAATTCCCACCTTTATTAAATATGAATTACACATCAAAGTCATTTCAATAATTTGTCCATGAGCAGCACATTTAGCCCTGCGGCACCCACAAACTCAGTTTCAGAGTGCCTCTTAATGTTGCAAAGTTATGAAAGTTGACTTCTTTGTCTCGTTTCTTTGTGATATTCATAGGATCATTTTCAGATAGGTTTTTGCACTTGATGTTCAAAGAAAAATCACCAAGATGACTACCAAAACTGATATCATAGGTCCTTCCTCTTCTTGATTTTGATTGTTCAATGAGGGAGAAATAACAGTGACAACTGATTGCTGTTTTTAAGGTTGTCCATAACTTTTTCAACAGAGAGTGCTGAGGGTGCATTGAAATGAAGCAGCAATGTTGGCGGCACTTGAGGATACTGAGGATTGAAAACAACTGACTACATTTGTTTTGCATGAAAAACGATGCATAACAGTAGTGGAATCAGGCCCTACGATGGGTGATTAGAGTGCAAATGGGTTGCCCAGAGTGCTTAAAGTAGCTTAAAAAAAGAATCTGATAGTCCAAAAAACATCCCCTGGCCTTCCTACTGAGCGCCAACCCCTAAAGAAACCCAAATTATACCAAAGAAGATCTACCTAAAAATGCTAGATCCATAAAATATAGTATTACTCTGTGGTAAAGTGTTATGAAATAAATGCAAATGTGATTTGTGGCGTAAAAACTGATATTACAGCTATAGTAGGCATATTTTATCCTTCTCTTAAGTAGCACATTGCCTCAAGACTTGTAAGACTATTGAGACTTTGAATTATGCTGCCACAAACTGCAAAGGATAATGTTTATTAGGAGCCAGGCATCGTAACATTTTAGAAATAAACAAGGTTAAAAGTGTTTAAGAGTGTTTGTTAAGACTCTTTCTCCATCAAACTGGACAAATAAGCAGATCCAGAAATGTCAGACTTGACATCACATACTGTACCTTGTGTGTGTTTTTAAACATGTTAAATGACTCTGAACTAAGCTTTTAAAACAGTGTTAATACATAAGTGAATGTGTGAAGAATCTGGCTGGTAGGCAGACTTTAGTTCCTGTGTCACAGCTGTCTTAGAGTCACTAAGAATTCTCAACACCAGCCCCAAGCTTTACTCCCTTATAGTCTGCACCCAAAGCCAGAGCTCTTCTCTTATAGTTCTGACATTTAAGGATGAAAAATATATTGCAAATTATGTTGGTAATCTTCTGAAGCACAAAATGCTATGCAATAGTGTTTAATTTGATGCTATGATTGTTTGGTAATCTACCACCATTCAGTCAAGGAGCTTGTTTTCACCCTAGTGGGGGCATGGGAGGACAGGAAGAGACAGACTGCTCTTACCAGTCAGAGGTGATGAGCAAGTACTGCTTGCTCATATTTGAGTAGATGGCCGTTGTTTTATGGCTTTGTTAATTGAAAATAAATGTTTCTGAATATTTTACCTCACATGTTCTGATTGCTTTATGCAGAAGGGAGAAGGGCTTCATATTGCTCTTTTCCCCGGGCCTCCAAATTTATAAAGCTGCCCCTGCTTTTACATTCTCAACATTTTTACCTTAGAGCCTTGTAGGGCTGTCATTTTCTTTATACGTCATTTCTTGATTACTTTCTGTAGTGCTGACCTTCTGCATACAAACTTATTTTATCAGTGCCTCCCAGCTTTAAACTGCTCCCTGGCTTTCAGTAAACCAGGAAAAGCATAAAAAGGATTAACGATGGATGCATTTACGACTCACACAAGATGGTGTACAATTTAAAGCCACAGTAAAGTAAGTTTAGAAAAACACTTAAAATAGACTGTTGTTGATGTCGCTCGTCTGTATTAAGCAACTTAACAGCTGCAGCCATAACTTCTGATGCTTTACTCCCACATGAATTGCTTAGTGTGCATTTGAATCAAGAAGCTGATAGAAATAATGGTTTCACCGTTGCAAGAGCTCAGACAGCTTTATTTGCAGTATGATGTCTTTCTCCCAGTTGCATAATGAAAATGACTGAAGGAACAAATAGAGTGATATTGCTGAGTCAGCACTGCGAGGAATTGCCTGTGTTTCCCCCTCTTGTGAATGAAATGCACTTCAGTCTCCTTCCAGTGAGCTGCAGAAGCAATCCTAAACAATCCTTAGAAAATGCTGACTCAAGCTCCAGTTAGCATAAATCCTAACACGATTTCTAATGGATTACATCTTTACCATAGCCATTCAGTTGAGTAGTGCAGTTAATTTAAGAATAAGAGTTTAAAGTCCATAACCTTTCATATCAGTAGACCTAAAGATGTGAAACAATTCCCATAACAATTAAATAGAATTGGAAAGCACATTTAACCCAAGCACAGATTTTTGTTTTTGTTCTAAATGCCCAAACTAAATCTAACTATGCAATCTGACATTACCCTAAAGGAAGGCACGGTGTGTCTCAGGAGATTTAAATGTCAATAGAAACACACACAAAAGCAGAGCCTGTTACATAAAGCCTGCCACAAAACATAACAGCAAAATGTAACCTTTACAATTATTTAAACTGACAACAAAAATTAGGCTGTTGTTCCAGTGGTGCAAACAAAGTGTGATCTTTTTTCCAGTTGAATCGAGGTTGCAAGATTTTTCCTGCTCCTGATCTCAGATGTTTCTCCTGAGGTAGTAGGACAGGACATGATATTTCTAGTAAAACCTCTGTAATTGAGTTGACATGCTTTTAAAGTCACCTGAATAATACAGCAAGCACACAAGCTCCCATCTCACTGTGAGGCTAGTGCAAACCCACATTAATTAATCAGAGGTGTTTAAATCTTTAAGTGGCATGCAGCTGCACAAGCAAAATCTGCTCATCAATAAAACTACATTGAGAGAGTTTATTGATTCATCAATTTTTTTTTTGTCGTTAAACACTCACTGATATAGGAAAAATGCTAACTGCTAGTGTTTGCCTTAAACTGTAGCATCAGAGGCAGGTCAACTTAAAGCAAGATTCTCATTTCAGTCACTGAGAAACATCAATTATGGTATCTCAAAGTAAGGATTTACCTAGTCCAATTACAGGGGTTTCCAAACTTTATATCCTGTTACCTAACCTGACACGCCAAGTAGACTGTTTCACATGGGACATACATTATATTGCCAAAAGTATGTACTCAGCCATCCAAATAATTGAAATCAGATGTACCAATCACTTCCATGGCCACAGGTGTATAAAATCAAGCACCTAGGCATGCAGACTGTTTCTACAAATATTTGTGAAAGAATGGGTCGCTCTCAGGAGCTCAGCGAATTCCAGCGTGGTACTGTGATAGGATGCCACCTGTGCAACAAGTCCAGTCGTGAAATTTCCTCACTCCTAAATATTCCACAGTTAAATGTCAGTGGTATTACACCAAAGGGGAAGCAATAGGGAATGACAGCAACTCAGTCACATAAAATGACGGAGCGGGGTCAGCGGATGATGAGGCACATAGTGCATAGAGGTCACCAACTTTCTGCAGAGTCAATCACTAGAGACCTCCAAACTTCATGTAGCCTTCAGATTAGCTCAAGAACAGTGCGTAGAGAGCTTCATGGAATGGGTTTCCATGGCCAAGCAGCTGCATCCAAGCCATACATCAACAAGTGCAGTGCAAAGTGTCGGATGCAGTGGTGTAAAGCACGCCGCCACTGGACTCTAAAGCAGTGGAGACGCGTTCTCTGGAGTGACGAATCTCCATCTGGCAACCTGATGGACGAGTCTGGGTTTGGTGGTTGCCAGGAGAATGGTACTTGTCTGACTGCATTGTGCCAAGTGTAAAATTTGGTGGAGGGGGGATTATGGTGTGGGGTTGTTTTCAGGAGCTGGGCTTGGCCCCTTAGTTCCAGGGCGATGAACTCTGAATGCTTCAGCATACCAAGAGAAAATTCCATGCTCCCAACTTTGTGGGAACAGTTTGGGGATGGCCCCTTCCTGTTCCAACATGACTGTGCTCCAGTGCAGAAAGCAAGGCCCATGAAGACCTGGATGAGAGAGTTTGGTGTGGATGAACTTGACTGGCCTCAACCTGATAGAATGCCTTTGGGATGAATTAGAGCGGAGACTAAGAGCCAGGCCTTCTCGTCCAACATCAGTGTGTGACCTCACAAATGTGCTTCTGGAAGAATGGTCAAACATTCTCATAAGCACACTCCTAAACTTTGTGGAAAGCCTTCTCAGAAGAGTTGAAGCTGTTATAACTGCAAAGGGTGGACCGACATCATGTTCATATGCTAGTCAAGGCAGGTGATCAAATATTTCTGGCAATATAGTGTATTTCACATAATGTCACATACAGCCAATCAGAGCTACAAGACAAAATGAGGTAGCCGGCATGCATAGCTCTGGTAAGAAATGTAAGCTCAGCAGGCTGTTGTTGTAGTTCATGAACAGCGTAGCTTGTTGGTGGATAAAACTCATGCTGATGCCCGTAGGGTAAAAATAGTTTCTCTGGCAATGAAGCTTTAAGTGTGTTGCTTTGCTCTTGTCTTTATAAATGGATATGTTCTAGTTCTGGTAAAACAGCAGCTACAATATGGCTACATCCAAGCCAATTGCTACACTACCAGCAGCCATTGTGTACACCAGCTAAAGGCACAATTACACCCCACCCATTACTATAGCAAACTCTTGCTTAAGCAGGTCAGGAGAGGAACAAAAACATTTTTCCCAACTTTCAGTCAGGTTCTCTGCTCTTAATTTGATACAGAAATGTGGCCCAGTTCTGATAACCATACTAGCTACATCCAACAATGGTGGCCCCCATTACAACTGACTTGTAGACCAAATAGACCCTGCCCATAGCTACCACCTAGACCTCCTCAAACAACGCTGATTTTTCCAGTCCACCCTCAGACCTGGTAAAGTCTTTTCTGACTGGGCTTTGCACGATGGATCTGCCTGATGACAGACATGGTATTTTGCCAATCCATCTGCTTTGCAAGGTTACCTGTGACCCCCCAGTTCACAGTGCAAGAGACCGGCAGCCCTGCTGGCTGTGACCAAATCACACCCTATTCCACTCAGTCCCAAAGTCTGGGTCAGGACCCATGGGTGGGTGGAGATTTCTTTTGGTTCGTCAAATGAGAATTTCTTTGCAACATTTTTAATGGGACATGTATGCTCTACACATTATAGCCACATAGGGGAGCTCCACCCTTTTACACTCTCCCTCTCCACCACAATTAAACACAAAACAAGACTCAACCAGCCACTGGATACAAAATGAGCCACGGTTATGAATGCTTCTATAATAAATGCACTGTTCCATACTACAGCTACTGAGGGCCCAAGGGGCCTATATGAAGGTAATGTGGCCCCTTCCAGGCTTATAAAATGGAGAGCCCCAGGTCAGGGCAAGAAAGACTCCAGAATTAATGATATCCAAGATAGCACTGGCCATCAGCTCATCCAGCCAGCTGAGGATGGTGCAGAAGACAGACTTAATTTGCAATCAAATGTGGAAAATAAAGTTGTTGGTCATGATGGTTTGTACCTTCTTAAAAATGGGTCACTAGAAAAGAAAGTATAGTAAGCACTTCCCTATTCACTGTATGTAGTGGTGTCTGAATTATTACCAATAGTGTACTCATTACATTATGAGAAATTGTGAACACTGTCACTAGCCCAGCAATATTTACCATCATGCATCACGGTTCAAGGCTTTAGTGAGCAGAAAGTGTTGTTTGACTGCTCTCATACATGGCAGACAGATGAGAAGAGCATGGCAAGTGTGAATACAGAGACAGAAGCACAGAATGGTTCACATTTTGATACTGCATGAAAAAATTTGTATGATTATTGAGCTAAAACGTACTAAACTTTATATTTACCATTTTACTTCTTTTGAGAAAAAAGTTGATTTGTCAGTTCTCAGTGAAATATAGTCTACAGCAATTTTCCATCCATAGCAAGTGTCAATGATAACTATGAGCAGCTGTTGCTACACACAGCTGAAACATAAAAGTTTGAGTTTTAAGCTGCATCTGCCTCTCTTTTAATTCAGGCAAACAAATGCAGCAAACAAATGGACAAGCTAAAGGCGTCAGGTGCAATATCATGAGGACTGTATGCTTCACAGAGTCTTGGCTACACCAGGATGCTTCCAACCACAACGTGATCATCGCTGATTTCCAGACTGTCTGGGTCGACCTAACCTTGCAAAGCAGATGGGTACGCCTGTTTCCTTGTTTCTCAATGGCGAATCCATCTTGCAAAGCTCCCATCTGAACAGTTAGAAAGTGACAGGACCAATCAGTGACGACGGGCAGTACTTTCAGGCGCAGCAGAGTCGTGATGTAAACAAGCAGCAGCAAGAGCTGGTGCAGTTATGGAGGAAGAGATTAGCGTGGATGCTGCTAAAGGGCCAGTTTTATCAGAACTTCATTAAAAGAAGAATAAAGAATAGCAGTGAGTTGTTTTCTTTTCAAAAACGACAAAAGTCGAGTACTTACATGTCTATAGTTGCCATGTTTCGTGTTATTCCTAAGTTGCTGTGCACACGCAGCTTGATAGTGGCTATGTCACCTGTTTTGTTGCTCTGATTGGCCCATAGAGATGTGACGGACAGAACGTTCACCCAACTCACTCCAAGTTTTTTTCAAAGCCTCTGCCTTTTCTCAGATGTTCCCTATTGAAGCTTTCCCAGGTGGATGTGTGAAACACATCCATCTGACATGTCAGGTTAGGGTCAACTGGGATTGCACCTAAAGGTGGAAAGGGGGGGGGGGGCTCACCCTTCTGGTTCATGATGTAATGGTGGAGGAGTGAGGGAGTGTATTTGTTGCTCAGACATTGAACTGTTAGCTCTGGGACTCCAGCCCTATCATCAGCCCAGGGAGATTCATATAGCTGTTTAACCCCCTTTGACAATCCAGTGATTGCATGTTATGGCATAAACACCAGATGCCCACATCATAATCCGAAGTTATTTCAATCAAGTTATCATAGACCTTTACTAAACTTAAAGATGCAGTGTGTAAAACTGGCAACATCAGCAACATCTAAGTCAGTTCTAGATTGTGATGCTTGTGTCTCTGCTGCATACTGTGGCAACCAGTGAAATATTTAAAAATCTGTTATTTGGTTCCTTCTGAGGTACCGTATAAATGTGCAGAATGCAAAATTCCAAGATGGCGGCGTCTGTGGAGGAGATCCTCTCTATGTATGAATAAAATGATTTTTCTGATTAATTAAAAAAAATAAAAATTATATAATCTGGTGATTAAACACTAATTTATATAGACCTACTTGTAAATATTGTGTTTTCATTTTTAACCAAGTTTGTTCCACTAATACTAGGTCAAATATTACGCACTGCACCTTTAATTCAGTATTGAAGCTGACTGGTGTTGTATGCTAATGTAAAGGAGCGTACATCTCTTCTGCACCCTTCCTTCTGGGAAGGTTGGACCATGACCTGATTCACCTCACCCACTGTGATGTGTTCAAGAACAACAGAAACAAGCTGCATGCTGTCTTAAATGTAAGGATTTTTTAAGCATTACTTTTATTTTCAGCATGAATCTCACATAATGACTACATTTTTCTGTTTTTCTGTGTTCTTTTTTTTTCTTTCTCTTTTGTCTTCCTATTATTCCTCACGTGGTGTCTCCTGACCTCTCGTGGGATCCTGACACCCACTTTGAGAACCACTGTCCTAGACTTGAAATGTAGATATTTTATTACCATTACCATTAATAAAAATGAAAATGAGGCTGCTGTCAGTCAAGCATCAAACAAAGGGGCATTTACATCTATTTTAAAATAGAATATGGTATGATATACATCCATCTAGGCAACACCTCATGTATGGTATTTGAGAAGGATAAAATTTTTCAAGAGTAAAATAGGGAGTGTGACTAAATGTGCTGTGTCTGTCACATTTATTACAGCGCAAATAAACATATGTTGTACTGTTGGTTAACAACAGTGAAGCCACTTGGAAAACTCTTGCTAAAGCTGGTCAGAGAGTAAAGTTAAAACATCTTTTCAACTGGAAGAGCTTTCAGCATGGTTATTTCTCCAGACTTTCCATGAGCATGGGTCAGGTTTTGAGATATTTTGAAAATCATGGAAAATATGTTAAATAAAATAGATTATAGTGGTTTAACCAAATAGAGTAGATAGCTACTTGGCCAGCTTACATACTATGATAGTTACAGTTTAAATTCTATAGCATAATTCAGATGAAATACACTCTCTGTTACTTCATGGACTTATCATCAGTGACCGTCCAGGGTCAGAGGGTATTTTAGGTCTTTCGTCATCAGACACTCTCCCATGAGCGAACAAGTCAAGGGTGATCAGCCCCTGCAGCCACCTTGAGGCCTTTTCAGCATCCAGCATCCAACATCCAGAATGTTCTTGGAAGTTTTCTTAAGTCTTTTTAGTTTGACTGACCGAAGAAGGTCCAGCACCCAACTTGAACTGGCTCACAGCATCCTCTCCAGCCATTGTACCAGCACTCTGTAAGAAGATCATCTAATAAAGCCTTTTGAACTGGACAGATTCTTAGACTGTCTCTTCCCAGGGGGACAGCAAGAGTCGGCAGATTGTAGATCTCTTTGTTATCACTGTTTCTGAAGAGAGCTGACTGGCTGTTATGTTCTGTGGGAGTTTGAGTCGCCTTCTAAGAATTATTTGAAGCTGCTTGTCCAGGTAGCCAGCAGCACTAACCTTACACCTTCCTCTATCACCTTCTGCCCTCTGCAGGCACAATAGGAGTGCCTGAGTGCTTGGATTGCACCAGTAAGCAGGTTTGTCAGGCTTTGGAGAGCATCATAAACCAATTGGATGAAACAGTTCATGTGCAGCTTTTTAGGGTTTTGTTTGTTAGCTTCTCACAATTATTTAAAAACCTTTTAGATTCACTGCAGATGCATGCAGCACATCTCTCAATCCTTGTAGGCACTAGGTTTTTTCATTTTTGACAAAATTAGATCTTCTATCACTCTTTGGTTTGTAAAAGGATGACTCAGCCAATGACGTCAGTCTTTGAAACAGGACAGAGTTCTTTGAGGTAGAGGGTGGATTAGTGTTGAAATAACTTTCTTCAACTCATAGTTGAAAAAGAGGCTGCTGATAGATGTTGTGAAGGAGACACATTCAATTTAATTTTTGCTGAAGATGTAATTGGTGAGGGATTGAATAAGTGTAGATAGCTCAGTGCCATCCAGGCCTTGATAAATCTATCCCTGCTATCATGGTGTCAGTAATCATATACATATGAAGCATATAGTTTGCATTAGCAAAGACAGTTTACGTCACTTTTTAAGAAACTCATACCAGTTGCAGATCACATGCTCCAGTCCCCCAGAAAGACATTTGACTGTGAGTGATGAACTGCATGGCACTAACCTTGAAAAGCGGATGGATTGGCCAGATACAATGTCTGTCATCAGGCAGATCTATCTTGCAAAGCTCCAATCTGAAGCAACTCTGAGAACTGACTGGACCAATCAGCATCATGACTGTTTCATGCATTCATTGAATTGTATTTATATTTTACATGAATCTGGGAAACTTGTCATACAAAGTGTTTGGGAAGGGCAGGACCAGAGGAACGTTCTGTCATAGTCATTATGGGCCAACCAGAGCAACAAGACAAAATAAGGTGGTAGGCATGTGCAGTTCCTATGAAGTCATGAGGAGCTAGTAGGTGGATAAAACTTATGGCGAGGTCTTTCAGTCCAGATCATTGCTCTTCTTTGCATGAAGAAATTCTGATTAAAAACTGCTGCTATACTATAGCCACATCTTTGCTAATCACTACCCCAGCAGCAGCCATTGCTTCTGGCTTCCAGTACAACTAAACCCAACTCGTAGCTACTACCTCATTCTCCTCAGATGACACTGATTGGTCCTGTTGCTTCTTAGACCTGCACAGTAGTTTCAGATTGGAGCTTTGCAAGATGGATCAACCTTGATGACAAACACAGAATCTGGACAAGGTAAATGAAGATGCTCTTTGATGGTTGAATTCAACGTAATGAGGGAGCAAAACCATTCCTGGCTCCAACAGCAAGCTATCCCAGAATGCTTTGCAAAGGAGGCTACTTTTTTCCCTCATTATAAATCCATCCATGAAACAAAAACATTGGAGTCCTCAGTTCAAAACAAGAAGTAAGCAGCTGAGATGAGATGGAGCTGAGCAGTGAATCTCTACTCCACTTATAATGCCTGGACAGAACAATGCTGATAGTGGAGAACAATCGCAGCACAAATCATGAATGAGATACAGCAACAGCATAGAGTTTGCACTTCCTTATGCAGATGTCTTTGATGTGACAGTCAGTGTTTCCATGGCAATGATAAACATGTCATGGTGGCCGCCACGACAGGACACAGACTGTGTTTGCAGGTTTGACGGTTTGCAGCTTCAGAGGTTGCCAAGGCAAAAACCCAGACGTGGGAGGAGTTCGGGGAGGCCATGGAGAATGACTTCCGTACGGCTTCAAGAAGATTCTGGACGACCATCCGGTGTCTCAGGAGGGGGAAGCAGTGCGCTTCCGGTTTGGTGGCCTCAGGATTGGGTCTCTGCATTTTGCGGATCATGTGGTTCTGTTGGCTTCATCAGGCCGTGACCTTCAGCTCTCACTCGAACAGTTCGCAGCCGAGTGTGAAGCAGCTGGGATAAGAATCAGCACCCCCAAATCTGAGGTCATGGTCCTCAGTCGGAAAAGGGTGGAATGCCCTCTCCGAGTTGGGAATGAGACCCTGCCCCAAGTGGAGGAGTTCAAGTATCTCGGGGTCTTGTTCACGAGTAAGGGAAGAATGGAGCGAGAGATCGACAGGCGGATCGGCGCGGCGTCTGCAGTGATGCGGTCTCTGCACCGGTCCGTCGTAGTGAAGAAAGAGCTGAGTCGAAAGGTGAAGCTCTCGATTTACTGGTCGATCTATGTTCCCACCCTCACCTATGGTCATGAGCTGTGGGTCGTGACCAAAAGAACAAGATCACAGATACAGGCAGCTGAAATGAGTTTCCTTCGCAGGGTGTCTGGGCTCTCCCTTAGAGATAGGGTGAGAAGCTCAGCCATTCGGGAGAGACTCAGAGTAGAGCCGCTGGTCCTCCGCGTTGAGAGGAGCCAGATGAGGTGGCTCGGGCATCTGGTCCGGATGCCTCCTGGATGCCTCCCGGGTGAGGTGTTCCGGGCAAGTCCCACTGGGAGGAGACCCCGGGGAAGACCTAGGACACGCTGGAGAGACTATGTTGCTCGGCTGGCCTGGGAACGCCTTGGGATGCCCCAGGAAGAGCTGGACGAAGTGGCTGGGGAGAGGGAAGTCTTGGTCTCCCTGCTTAGGCTGCTGCCCCCGCGACCCGATCTCGGATAAGCGGAAGAAGATGGATGGATGGATGGGAAGTATTGCTGGTAATGTAGGTCCTTTTTTTAATTAATCTAGTCAAGTGGCATTCTACTGTAATAGACCAGTATTCATTTTCTATTTAAGAAAAAAAACAGTTACTCCAGAATAGATTTATTTTATGTATATGCTGGGAAGGAACATCTAATTTCTTCTTGTGATTATCTACCCAGAGTACTTTCAGACCATTCTCCGCTTGTGATGCTTATTAAGCGTGAACAGTTCACACCAGGGAGGAAGCGGTGGAGATTTAGCAACTACCTGCTTAATGATCTAGAATATATTAATCTTATTAATACAAATACTGAGACCTTTTTAGAGTTAAATAAAAATACTGCCTCCTTGTCAATCATTTGGGATTCCCTGAAAGCCTTTTTAAGAGGTCTAACCATTTCATATACATTGAAGAAACGTAAACAGAATGGATCTAAATTAAGATCCTTAGAATCTGCTATCTCCACTTCGGAAAAAAAACATATAGAGACTCAAGATGACAAATATCTATTAAAGCTAAACACTAAAAGACTAGAATACAACATCATTACGAGCTATCGAGCGGAAAATGCTCTTTTAAGAACTAAAGCCCAATATTATGAGCATGGTGAGAAGTCTGGCTCATTACTTGCTTGGCAAATTCGAAGGGAGGATGCCAATAGAATCATTTCCTCAATTCAACTGAAAGATGGCTTCATAACGAGGGACCCACAGTTAATTAATGCAGCATTTACAGAATTTTATAGAACATTATATACCTCCCAAAAGAACAATTTAGCCTTAATAAGGAATTTCTTAAATTCCATACCCGTTCCTGTGATATCAGGGGAGGATAAAGAAAGTTTGGAAGCCAATATTACTGAGGAGGAGGTTCAAAGGGCGTTACATAGTCTGCCAGGGGACAAAGCTCCTGGGTTGGATGGGTTTCCCATTGACTTTTATAGGAAGTTTTTACCAAGGCTCTTTCCCCGCCTTGGTAGATATGTACAAGGAGACCCTTTATAATGGGAAATTGCCTGACTCGTTAGAACAAGCATTAATTATTTTATTGCCTAAACCAGGGAAGGAGACTAATCTCTGTGGTTCTTATAGACCAATCTCACTATCAAATACGGATTATAAAATCCTAGCTAAAATTATTGCAAACAGATTAGCTCCCCTTATTCCTGAACTGGTAGCCATGGTTCAAACTGGATTTGTTATCAACCGTTCGTCCTACGATAACGTCCGAAGGTTTTATAATATTCTACATTTCTCAAAAAAAATCAAAGTGCCTGTTCTAGCTGTCTCCTTGGATGCTGAAAAGGCCTTTGATCGTGTTGAATGGAGTTTTTTATTTTGTGTTCTTGAGAAAATGAATTTTGGTCCTAGATTTATAGCCATGATTAAAACACTTTATCAATTCCCCAAAGCAGCAATTCTCACTAATTCTGACATCTCTCAATTCCCATTGACTAGAGGAACCCGGCAAGGGTGCCCTCTTTCACCTCTTCTTTTTGCTCTGGTAATTGAACCACTGGCCATCGCAATACGATCAAACCCACAGATCCACGGTGTACTAGTTGGAAATGTTAAACATACCATTTCACTATACGCTGACGATATAATGCTTTTTTTAACTAAACCAGAGATATCTTTTCCTGCATTGGCTGATTTATTGGAGGCCTATGGTTCTATTTCAGGTTACAAGGTAAATAACACAAAGAGTATTATTATGCCTCTTAATTTATCGGCAGAAGTCATGCCCAAACTAAATTTACCCTTTTCATGGAATAATAATTGTCTAACATATCTTGGCTTACAAATATCTAATAAACTGGACCAGGCATTCACTCTAAATTATGGTCCTCTGTTGAAGAAGGTGGGTCAAGAGCTAGATAGATGGAAAATGCTGCTTATTTCATTAATAGGTAGGGTAAACTGTATTAAAATGAGTGTACTTCCTAGGTTTCTATATTTATTCAGGACTCTTCCTATTCATGTCCCTCATTCTTTCTTTAAGCAGCTAAATAGCTTGATAACTAAATTTCTATGGCGGGGAAAGTCGGCTAGAATAAAATTGAAAGTTCTCTGTCAGAGCCCTGGTGAGGGAGGACTTGGTCTCCCTGATTTGTATTTATATTACTTAGCGGCGCAATCAATGGTCATAGGGGCATGGCAAACTAACAGACAGATCTCTCCCTCATGGTTACAAATTGAGCAATATCAGTTAGCCGACATTACTCTCTCTACCCTTCCATATATTCCCTTTGTAAATACCTTTAAAAGAACTTTAAATAACCCCTTTGTACTACATGGGTGCAAAATATGGACAGATATTAGGAAAAAGACGAAAAACCTTCAGTCGATTTATACAGCTACACCCTTTTATGCAAACCCAGCTCTACCTGAGATATTAAAGGATGAACCCTGTTTGTTGTGGTATAGTAAAGGTATTTGGTCATTTGGTGACTTATTTGATAACGGGATGTTACTATCCTTTGAACAGTTAAGGTCAAAATTTCACTTGGATCCCAGGCATTTTTTTAAGTACCTACAGGTTAGAGACTATATTAGAGTTCAACAAGGTGGTAAACTAATGCCTTTATATCCTTTGGAAATGGATGCTAATATAGTGGGTAAAGATGTAAAGAAATTCGTTTCGTTTATGTACTAAATATTATTGAAGTTTTCTGTTTGTGATCCTGTAGGGCCAAAGCTTAAATGGGAGCAAGATCTTGGGGTTGAAATTAAGGATGAACAGTGGAAAGCAATCTGTCGAAAGAGCCAGACATTTTCATTTAACAGTCGTCATAGACTGCAACAATTTAATTTGATTCATCGAGTATATTATACACCACAACGTCTAAACAAAATGAACCCCGATCTCTCGGCTTTGTGCCCCAGATGCAAAATTGAGACTGGCTCTCTTGTTCATATGTTTTGGTCGTGCTCCCATTTGAATGAGTTTTGGAAAAATGTCAAAGACACTATTGAAAAAGTGACTGATTTTGAGTTTGCTTTAAATCCAAGGTTAGTATTACTAGGAGATGACTCCATACTACCTTTACCTTGTGAATATAGAATCAGATTTGTTAAAATGGCCCTGATAGCTGCAGTTAAGTGTATTGCCGTCAAATGGAAAAGTGTTACATCACCATGCTTAAATATGTGGTTGAACGAGCTTTCATCTTATATTCCTCCAGAAAAAATAGTCTATAATTTGAAGAAGAACCCAAAAGCCTTTAATGAGGTATGGGACAATTTTCTTGCTCTTTTGCACAAAGGAGGAGGCAGATTGAATTCTTTCTGAGATGATGAATTTTGAAACTGTGATAACTTCGGAAATGACATTTGATTTACCTGCATGTGTATATGTGTGTATGGGTGCATATAATGTACATGCAGATGTTGATGTAGAGTATTTATTTTATTATTAATTTTTTATTTTATTTATTTATTATTATTATTTTTTTTTTTTTCTTTGTTTCTCTTTCTTTTCTGTTTAATTATACCCTTCCTGTTGCTATGTGAGGGGAGTGGGTAGGTGGGGAATGAATTATGAATTCTCTTCTGTAAATAACACTACATTTATAAATAAATAAAAAAAAAATTAACGAGGAAAAAGAAAAAAAAACAGGATTGAAACCAGGGACCCTCTGACTGTGAGGCTACACTGGTAACAACTAGACACTGCATACACTAATAGCTAAATTAGATACATGGATATTTGGGTCAACTTTATGATTCATCCTCCTAATGTCAGTTTAAGACTTTTGTAATTTGGAAAATTTCATAATAGTTGAGACAATATAATATATATATATATAGAGGCACATAGAGTTATCATGTCATGTACACGCTGTTCAAGTTAAAATAACAATCAATTATAAATTAACATAAATATTTTTACAGTGAGCAAACAAATTTAGCCAGGAAAAAAACATTAAAAAGCATATAAGCAAAGGACACAGTTAAGCATGTAATCATATAATCATGAATCTTTGCTCTTGTGGTAAACAGTGTGATATAAACTGGAGGCAGTAAACTACACTGTGTGCAGGAGATAAAGAGAGGAAAGAGTACGAATATAAGAGATAACAGCCATGATTTATTCATGGATGAAAGAACCTTGGTGTTTTATTTATGACGTCTTTAAATATAGCTCATGTGAATTAAATAAGTGATTGAAAACGGATGTTCAAACCTACATTCTTGTGTATCATACAAACTCAGGTGCCTGCACCCACTTCAGCACATGAAATATTCTGCAAAATAAAGACAATTCACTAAAACAAATACAATGCTTCATACTGCGGTTTATCAGCAGGGGACGTTTCAGGATAACCTTTTGGGAGCTGTCAAGTTATTTATCTTTTTTTAAATCTGTCACTAGTGCCTAGCACTGTTTGTTTTTTGATTGCTTAAAATAGCTGATCTGTCAGGTGAGCAAAATATGTGACCCAAAATAGTGCAGCTGAGCCTATAGTCACTATAAAACATGTGACTCTAAAAGTAAGATGTAACTTACAACAAGACTGGGTTAAAACCTACTTTGTGGCCGACTATCTGGGATGCCTGTTGAAATACCAGACTGAATTGTGTGTTCTGGAAGAGTGGCTGGTTTTTGGGGGTGTGCAATTGTGCTGCTCCTTATGTCTGTAGGTTGAGAACTGAAGGATCCCAAATGTTTAAAACATAAAGCCCAGTCGGCACTAAACAGCTAACCTGACATGCCAAACTGTTCCATACATCCATTGCATGGATATATTGACATTCATCTGGGAAAGCTCCGATAGGAAGTGTTTGAGAAGGGCAGGACTTTTCAAAACATTCATGGAAGGTGATTGGAGGAACGTTCTGTCACATTCATGATGAGCCAATCGGAGCGACAAATGACGTGCGCATGCACAGCACTTGTGCAGACAGGTCTTAGATTGTTAATGGCAGAGCTTGTTGTTGAATAAAACTGGTCCCAAGGCCGCTTGAGGGACGTGTAAAAACATCTTCTCTGCCAAGACAAGTGTTCGGTGTAGCTCTCTGCTCTTGTTTTAAAAGGAACTGTGGTCCAGTTCCAATTAAACTGCAACTAATGCCATCAGAGGATGAATGTGGAGTGAATGGAGTGAAAGGGTGTGAATGGGTAGGTGTGACATGTGGTGTAAAAGCACTTTGAGTAGTCAGATGACTTGAAAAGTGCTATAAAACATCAAGTCCATTTACCTGATCGACGCTTGTTGTGCAGGGATTTCCTCCTCATCTGGCAGTAAGGGTCCCAAGGGCTTTTTCTGTCACCATAGAGCATATCCACTCTAAAATGAAGAGTGTACCCACTTCTAAAGATGATATAAATTAAGATTATACCCACTTCTGCACACACCACTACACTAATGATGGCACCATAGTAGCTCTGTGACCCAGTGACTGAACAGTGACCTGTAGTTTGTGCCACAGGATAAGACTTTATGTTGACAGAGCGGTGACTTACTATCAGGAGTCAGTATACTGTGTTTTATTTTGAAGTTGACTGTAGTTATTTCACTTCAGTACAAACTGATGTGTTCTGGGTCCAGGCTACGAGATTGTCAGCAGTCATGAGTCGTCCCAGGACAAGCTGGGGCCCTGTATGCTATCAGTTTACAGAATTCCTGTCCTGATGGGTCTTAGAAAAACAAGGTGAATGTGTTGAGGAACTGGGGGCACAAAAGTGACGGCACAAGATTGTCTAACTTGAAACTTATTCCCTGTGAATCACAGTCCGTCCCAAAAATTACAGAGGATGTTCCTACAACACTAAGACTAGCTTTATTGAACATCAGATCTCTGGTTGGAAAAACCTTTTTAATCAATTATTTTATCACCAAGCACAACCTTGATTCGATGTTTTTAACTGAGACTTGGTTGGATCAAAATAACAGCACAGCTGTTCTTGTTGAGTCAACCCCTCCCAACTATAGTTTTATTAGTGAAGCCAGGGTGAATCGGAGAGGAGGTGGAGTGGCAGTTTTATTCAAAAACTCTTTCCAAGTTAAAAATTATCTTTCAGTAATTTTTCTACTTTTGAATGTGTGGCTCTTCAGCTGAACTCCTCCCCTCAAGCCGTGTTACTAAATGTTTACAGGCCACCTAAATACTGTGCAGACTTTTTTGATGATTTTAATGAACTGCTGTCCATAATCTGTATTGAATATGACTGTATTATCATTGTTGGTGATTTTAACATCCATGTTGACAACCCCCAGGACAGAGGGGCTAAAGAACTGTACTGTACTCTTGACAGCTTTGGGCTGAGTCAGCATGTGTCAGAGCCCACACATAATAGAGGGCACACTCTGGACCTGCTTATCTCCAAGGGTCTGAACATACATAAGGTTGTTGTGAGCAATGTGGCCCTGTCTGATCACTGCTATGTTTACTTTGAGAGCTCTATCTCTGTGCATACAAGTAATCAGAGAGAAGTTATCATGAAACGATGCATTATTGAAAACACCAGTGAAATGTTTAACAACCTTTTTTCCTCCACAGCCACCCTGCCCTGTAGTTCCGTCAGTGAGCTAGTAGATAACTTTAATGCTAAAACGTTAAATGTTATTGACTCCATTGCTCCCATTAAGTTGAAGGTTGTCTCTAGCAAGAAAAGATCTCCATGGAGGAATGCCATGGTGGTGAAAAATGAAAAAAGAGAGTGTCAAAAAGCTGAACGCAGGTGGCGAAAAACAAATCTCCAGATTCATTTTGACATCTATAAAGAGAAACTTCACACTTATAATCTACAGCTGAGGAATGCAAGGCAGCCTTTCTTCTCAGACATGATCACCAGAAACAAAAATAATGCTTGAGTGTTGTTTTCTACTGTTGAGAGATTAACAAACCCCCCTGTGTCAATAGCACCTGAACTTCACTCCGCTAGGGCCTGCAATGAATTTGCTTCTGGCAGTGAGTCCATCCACACCAGGTTCAGGATCTGTGCTAGGTGCATCTAAAAACAACTTAAACACCATGACACAGTTTAATCCAATCAATGACAAAATTCTGGAGGACATTTTACACCAATTGAACTCCTACTGCTGTCTGGATGTTTTACCCACAGATTTTTCAAAAAGGTCTCACATGTCATGACATCTGATCTGTTACAAATCGTAAACATGTCTCTAATCTCAGGAGTCTTCCCACAGACCCTGAAAACAGCTGTTATTAAGCCGCTCTTAAAAAAGAACAGTCTAGAGAAGACCTTAATGAATAACTACAGGCCGATATCAAACCTTCCTTTTTTAAGTAAAATTATTGAAAAGGCTGTGTTTCAACAGCTAAATTATTTCTTAACAGTGAACAACTGCTTTAACGTCTTCCAGTCAGGTTTTAGACCTCATCACAGCACTGAGACCACTCTCGTCAAGGTGTTTAATGACATTCGCTTAAACACAAATCATGGCAGAACTTCAGTCTTAGTGTTATTGGACCTAAGTACTGCATTCGACACAGTTGACCACAATATATTACTTGACCGACTAGAAAATTGGGTGAGACTGTCTGGCACAGTTCTTGATTGGTTTGCATCCTACTTAAAGGGCAGGGATTATTTTGTTTCAATAGGTCACATTAAATCTGAGCAGATCGAAATTACATGCGGAGTCCCCCAAGGCTCCATCCTGGGGCCTCTTCTGTTTAACATCTACATCCTTCCACTTGCTCAGATCATAGAAAACAACAAAATAAACTACCTTAACTATGCAGATGACACACAGCTCTACATTTCAATGTCCCCAGGTGGCCATGGCCCTTTTACAAGCACTGGGTAAATGCATGGAACAAATTACTGAGTGGATGTACCATAATTTTCTCCAGTTAAACAGAGAAAAAACTGAGGTAGTTGTTTTTGGACCCAAGGAGGAATCTCTAAAAAAAACAGCATTCAGCTCAAGTCACTTCAGTTAAAAACCTCAGACCAGGCCAGAAATCTGGGTGTTGTCATGGATTCAGACCTAAATTTCAAAAACCACATAAAAACAATTACAAAGTCAGCTTATTATCACCTCAAGAATATTTCTAGGATTAAAGGAATAATGTCACAGCAGGACCTTGAAAAACTGGTCCATGCATTTATCTTCTGTCTAGTTGACTACTGTAACAGTATCTTCACTGGTGTGCCTAAAAAGTCTGTCAGACAGCTGCAGCTGATCCAGAACGCTGCTGCTCGAGTCCTCACTAAGACCAAGAGAGTGGACCACATCACTCCTGTTCTGAGGTCTCTACACTGGCTCCCTGTCTCTCAGAGAATAGACTTTAAGATCCTCCTGTTAGCTTATAAAGCACTGAATGGCTTAGGCCCAAAATACATCAGAGACCTTCTAGTCCAGTATGAACCATCCAGACCACTCAGGTCATCTGGTGCAGGTCTACTCTGTGTCCCTAAAGTCAGAAGAAGACGTGGAGAATCAGCGTTCAGTTACTATGCTCCATATATCTGGAACAAACTCCCAGAAAACATCAGGTCTGCTGAGAGTTTGAGTTCTTTTAAATCAAGGTTGAAGACACACCTGTTCACTGCTGCCTTTAACTAAAAAGGATCTATCAGAGGAAGCAGAGAAGGGAAGCTTCTGGCTATGGCTGAGGAGAAATGACAGGAGTTGGGGAAAGTGAGAGGCCACGTGTTGACCTGACCATCAAAAGCCAGCTGCAGGGAGTGGCAGGGAGACGTCCCTGGCCGCTGCCCCACCATCCTGAGATGTTCTGGCGATTAAAGGGGTGAAACATCAAGGAAGGATGGCTCCCAGCTGAGGACCCTGCAACTGGCATGTTAGGCACCGGCGGAGGTGCGTCAAGCAGAAATGCTGTGCAGGTACAACATCTGCCTGTCAACAATCTAAAAAACATTTTACTTTTCAAATTTTCCATTTTTGCTTGAACTCTGCACTGTAGCTTTTACTTTAATATCTGTTTTTATCTTTATTGTTTGTTTTTTGTTTGTTTGTTTGTTGATTAAAAAAACTTTTATGTGTGTTTTTATCTTTTTTGGATTTTATCTGCTGCTTTACATATAAAGTTCAGACAAATGGCAAGAGGGGTGTGTCTATCTTGTGTGGGTCTTTTTTGCTGTTTTTAATCACCTTTTACATGCTTCGTTTAAAATGTTTTCACTGTTTCTTTTTCCCTTTGTCAATGTATTTTAATGAACTGTGTGAGCACTTTGAATTGCCTTGTTGCTGAAATGTGCTATACAAATAAACTTGCCTTGCCTTGCCTTACAGCACCCAGAAAACAGGCATGGCTCATATCTTGAGAGGAGAAGAGTGACACTTAGGACACACCAGGGATGCACTGGCGACAGACTGGAGCGCTTACAGTGGAACTGCAAAGACTGACTAGGAAGTGGGTGATTTGCCCCTCAGTGCACTTTACGAGTGAACCACATAGTATGTGGATATAAGGGGTTACTTCATGTACGTTTTTGCATTTTATGTGGATGAAGAGGCTTTTGAAAATGAAGCACCTGGATGGGATTACTTTTGGAAATGAAGGAGGAAAACCTGCTTTTTCGAAAATACCCACTTCCATGTGGTATATCATTAGGCTATGGAGTATCACTTTGTCAATGAATTTTATATTTTTACTAACATTACATAGTATACCTATGTTATAATCAGGTTTGATAAATCAATCTGGATGTGTTTTAAATAAAACTTGCAATGGCAGAAGGCTTTGGGTAAAACAAAATCTCTATAAGACACTCTAATTCTAAAATCTAGCAGCTGTTGTTATTTTGGTCTACTACTAATTTGGAGGCTCTTCGCAAATACCAATAAGAGGCCCCTCTACATTTAGCTAAAAGCAATCAGTGAATGAACAACACATTCTGAAGTATTTCTTCTCAGGTAAGAAAGCCTGAGAACTACTGAAATAAATACCCCAAAACACCCAAAAGCTCCTGCTCATTAGCTCTTAGAAGAGCATCATAACTCGAAATATTTGAAAATGTCTTTAAACACATATAACTGAACATTACTCAACTCGGCAAGACATTATAGAAGACCTGTTCCCAAAATGGGGACCAAACAAAAATCAATAATATTCCTTTTGTCTAACTGTGGTTCATTAACTCATATGTCTATGCACTTATGCAGGGCCTAAAAAGTGATATGAACAGTTAGGAATATGAAAAAGGACAGAATACTCTACACAAAGTGTCAGTGGTCCAAAGACCCTGTACTGGACATAAGCACCACTACAGTACTTGCAGAAATGAATGCTTCTCTCCTGGATTTGCATGATGTCAATAATCTTTCTCTGACCTTTCACAGGGCTCCTAACAGAGTCCCAGTGGTCCCTTTATGTTTATTCCTTACCACCAAGCCAATAAAGGACATTCAGGAAGGGTGTATGAAAGAGGATCCTTACGAGAGGCAGGGAAAGGAAGTACTATAAAACAATCAATATTGCCATTTTCAGTTGCAAATATCCTGCTAGTGACCTGACCTGTCTTTCATTTTGGCTGAATATCACAAAGCTTCACTGATGTGTAACCTAAAATACGCTGTAATTTCACTAATGAGGAACAGAGTTATACATCAGCAGAAAGAGACACAAAAATTTGGGGAAATTCATTGATATTTTGCATAACTGTTTATATTAGTTGCTTCATATCTTTATAAAAGATGAAAGCTTCAGAGTCTATCAAACTGGAATGAATTATTGATGATACTAATATCAGATGTATACAGATACAGATATCAGATGTATTTAATGATTTAAGAGAGCAGTTAGATAGATTTAAAAACAGGTTATTTAACATATAAATGAACATTTGAATTGCTAAACAAGTTAGCTTAGCTTGTTTAATTGTTCATATATCTTTATATTAAATTTCTGCTGCGTTCCTGGTTGGCCAAAGTCTTCATTTTTTTCTTAATATGCAATATTAGTCCTATTCTTTCTTAATAATTCCTGTAAACACATATTCCAAGCTGCTTGATGGCAAAATACCAAACAATATTAGCCTCTCCCTAACAGCTACAGGTAGTTTATCATCTTTTAATCCATCCACAAAAAAGTGCAATTCTCTGTGTTGAACTCAGAATCGTCCATATATTTACGGATATACAGACATCAGTCACATACAAACGTGGAAACAAGGCGTTAACTTTATTGTAGTGTTTACATTTTAAATCATAATGTTTTGGTATATTGTAGTTAGCATTTTTATTGCTTCATACTGGGGAGGAATGTTGTTGTCATCAACAATCCACATCCTTCATTTATGGGTGCGTTAGACATTTCCATGGTAAACAGAGACCCCACCAATCAGTGATGTTGCTGTGACACTCAGGATTGTGGGTATTGTAGTATTTTTATATTTTATTTTGCTTAGATCCCGTATAAACTATGCTTTTCTTGACTAGAGGTTGATATCTTATGAACTTTTGCCATCTGTGGGAGCATAAATCATCATTTCACTCTCAGGTAGCATGGATGAGCCTAACTTGGATACCTCTGAAAATAAAATATGGCTAATAATCAAATCTGCTATGGAGAAAATAGAAGGGGATTTCTCTTCTGGAACCACACTGTTGAGCCCTATTGAAGCAAAACAGTCAAACACAGGCAATATTTTATTTATCACTTTAAGAACTTGCTGTAGCCCAATTAAAAATGGACTATGGGCCTTATTTGGCCTGTGGGACATGGCTTTGACACCCCTGGTGTATTGCATGAAGTTAGGGAAATAAAAGACTTTTGGTGGTTTTCAGAGTCTTCAAACCATCAGAGTACCTAAATTGCTCAAACTTATGATGCAAAGTGGAAAGTGATGAACTATTAGAACAAAATCAGACAGCTTTTTGATTGAATCAGATTCATCCACTCAAAAAGGGTTTCAGTGAATGTGAAAACTTGGGATGATACTTGAATATGAACAATGGAAACAGAAAACATCCATTTATGTTCTGGACACTCCAAAATAAACGGCCCCTAGTCCCTTAATGTGTGCTGATCTGTAATCAACTATAATGTCCATGGATAACCTGGACTTTGCAACATGTTTGCCTTTTGTTTGCTGCTAAGTGGCAAAAACAGCAAGTCAAATCCTGCTGGTGCATTTTAGACTACTTTTTGCCAGAAATGGAGTGAAAATCTTCACATTTTTATCTCCTGTAAGAGTGTTACAGAAATGAATACTGTGTTGAACTTTTCCTTTAAATTCATGGCACGGAAGCTGAAATTAAAATATTGTTCCAGTGTCCTTAAATTCACCCTATATAACTCATCAGGTGATTTTGTTGAGTAGGCAAATGTTAAAAGCAGTCAAATCAGGAAAAAAAACACCACAGTCTGAATGTCGACTGTCCCTCTGCAATGCTTCCTGGACTGACCAGCAGTAATCTAAGGTATTAACAGATTGCTGAATTTTCCACAGAGACAATGCATCACCACACTATTGTGTATGCTTTTGAGAGTCCGCCGCTGCACCACACATTGTACAACCATGAACACATTATTTGCACTGTTTGGTCTGTGCCAAAGTAGTGTGTCTGTAAATGGAGGCATGGAAGCCAAATTCCAAATGAAGTGACCTGAAGCAGACCCGGGATATCTGCCGCTCCCAAGCACCAGAAGCTTTAAGAAAACCTGGACTTAGGAGGCTGCCAGACAAACCATCTGTGTTTAGACAGCTAAGCTGTGCTGTCACCCTCATCTCTACATGTCCATCTTAGCTTCAATATTTGAAAACCAGTGCAAAAGCAAACAGTGAACACCATCACTTCTACATAATTAGTATTCATGAGGCCAGACTTTTTAATATTATCATAAATATTTAAAGACTTTGAAAAAAATATATAAATAAAGCCCAGTTAAGATGTAACATAGTATGTTTCTTGGAGAGTGCCTCAAAGTTTTAGACATTTAGTCTTATAAAGATATGAAAGGGAAGCAAATGCATTTTGCAGAGCTAAAATAATAATAAATAATACCAGTGCTGATTTTAAAATAACATCAACAGGCTATTTTTAATGAGAACTGTCATTATATGTTTTAAATCAGTGGTTCTCACCTGGTTTAGTGTAAGGACTCACCACCTTTTCCTTTACAGCATAACACAACCCAAAGTTCTTACATTTTGCAATCATAACTGTTTTTTTTTAAATGAAAAATGGTGCAGTTGGGATTACGAAAGATGAAATAAAACAAAGGGACTGAGACATATCCTTCCAAATAAAAAACATATCATGGATTCTTTTTGCCTCATTTTTTTCCTGGCCACCACTCACTTTTGGACCCCGACCAACCAGTTGAGAACTAATGTTTTAAACAACTAGTAGCATTAACTAACTGTTGTTAACATTAAATACAGGAAAGAGGGAAGTAGGACAGACACTACCATTAAAACCATATGATTTTTTCTGCAAAAATCCCTATGTGAAAAAAGTAATTGCCCCCTGAACCTAGCTGGTTGTGCCACCCTTGGCAGCCATAGCTGTAATCAAGCATTTGCGATAACTGCTGGTGTGTCTTTCACATCACTGGAGGAATTTTAGCCCACCCCAGAATTGTTTAAACTCAGCCATATTGGAGGGTTTTCCAGCATGAACTGCCTATTTGAGGTCACACCACAGCATCTAAATTGGATTTTAGTCTGGATTTTGACTTTGCCACTCCAAAACCTTAATTTTGTGGGGGGTTTTTAGCCATTCAGAGGTGGACTTGCTGGTATTGCTTGGTGTTTCAGGTCATTGTCCTGCTGCATAACCCAAGAATGCTTGAGCTTGAGGGCATTAACTGATGGCCGGACACTGGCCTTCAGGATTTTCAGGAAGACAGCAGAATTCATTGTTCCATCAATCACAGCAAGTGGTCCAGGTCCTGAAGCAGCAAAGCAGCCCCAGACCATCACACTGCCGCCACCATGTTTGACTTTTGGCATGATATTGTTTTTATTAAATGCTGTTATTTTCACGCTAGATGTAATGGGCCACACACCTTCCAAAAAGTACAACTTTTGTCTTGTCAGTCCACAGAATATTTCTCCAAAAGTTTTGAGGATCATCAAGATGTTTCTTGGCAAATGTGAGATGAGCCTTTGTGTTCTTTTTTGTCAGCAGTGGTTTTCCCTTTTGGAACTCTCCCATGGATGCCATTTGTGCCCAGTGTCCTTCTTATGGCTGAGTCATGAACTCTTACCTTAACTGAGGCCAGTGAGGCCTGCAGTTCTTGGGATGTCGTTCTGGGTTCTTTTGGGACCTCCTGGATGAGTCGCTGTTGCACTTTTGGAGTAATTTTGGTTGGCCGACCACTCCTGAGAAGGTTCACCACTGTCCCCAGTTTTTTCCGTTTGTGGATAATGGCTCTGACTGTGGTTTGCTGGAGTCCCAAAGCCTTGGAAATGGCTTTGTAACCTTTTCCAGACTGATAGATTTTAATCACTTTGTTTCTCATTTGTTCTTGAATTTCTTTGGGTTGTGGCAGGATGCGTTTCTTTTTGAGATCTTGTAGCCTACTTCACTTTGTTTGCTTCTGAGTGCTTTCTTGATTCAACAAATCTGGCGATAATCAGGCCTGGATGTGCCTAGTGAAATTGAACTCAGCTTTCCAAGAACTGTGGTTAATCACAGTTAACTCATGATTTAACAAGAGGGGGCAATGACTTTTTCACATAGGACCAAATAGGTTTGGATTTTTTTTCCCCTTAAAAAATAAAATCATCATTTAGAAACTGCATTTTGTATTTACTTGTTGTGTCAATGCTTACATACAAGGCCTGGTAATGGAGTGATTAGCTCCGACTAGCCTCGTTTTTGTCTGAACTGGGCAATGTCTCTTTAACAAAACAAGGGCTGAGAGCAACACTGAAAACCTTCTGTGACAGAAAAGATGTTTTCACTCTACTCCTGGTGTGTTTCAGTATGGGTTTCTGATCATTACAGCCAGCTTGCCCGATATCTTCAGGGGCTGCTGTCACATTAGCTGTTAGCTTGAATGTTGCTGTAGAAAAGCCGCTGTTTACTTGGAACTGGACCACATTTCTATTTAAAGCCAGAGCAGAGAGCCACACCGAAAGCTTGTCTTGTCTTGAAGATGTTTTTGTGTGTCGTCTGTATTGATGTGTCCCCTCTCCACACACAACATCTCAGAATAAAGGGATATTTTTTTCCCCTGCACTGTGTTTGACTTGATGTGTGCGTAGATGTTTCTATGACTTTTAAGCAATCTGACGTGATAAAAAGAAAAAAAAGCCAGAGGGGAGGGAGAAGGTGTTGCCCAGGGCTCTGTCTCCACTCACAGAGAGGGAGACACACACACACACACACACACACACACAGAGAGAGAGAGAGAGAGAGAGAGAGAGAGAAGAGAATGTGGCTATATGAATTCAACTAACCACTACAAATAAATTCCTTCCTCCAGGTTGTATAACATAGCTTTTATACAAAAGATTTTGTAAAATTTAGTCATTCTTTCAGTTTTATGGTTTACTGTCCCCATGCTCCATTTAGAGTTTCATTTGTTTGGGAAATATTTTGACTAAGCAGTGTTATTTATTTTATTATTATTATTTCTTATATTTTCATGGAAATCACAGAACACTGCTCACACTGTGTTTTATGTTTACTTTGAAAAAATTAAAACACATCATTCAACATATTGCAAATGTTATAGAACTGATGCTTGATTGTCAGCCAAAAATATAGCCTTATATTAAGCAATATTTACAAGATTAACTCAGAATCAAAGGATTTAGTCCGACAGTTTTTGGAAAAAACAAACAAACATGCAGTTATATCAATCATGGGCCCTGGAATAGGTGTTTCTACCGACGGGGTTACTAGGTTTTAACCTTCTTGTTTAGCCTGTGAACAAACTGGATGGTCAATTCCTCATCCCAAAGAGTCTAACAAAATAAAGATGAATCACCTACAACTGTGAGAGGTATTTTCAGGGCAAAGATTTGTGGGTAATATGAACCTACATAACCGCCGAACGACGATCATAGCTCCCCGTGTCTCTTAGATTATTAAACACAATATCTGAGAAAAAACAGTTGCAATGACTTGGCTCTTTACATTTTATTACACAGTCTAATTTTTCCATTTTTATCTGTGGTGAAAACTCTGCTTTGTTGAATCATCTCCTCATATACAATCTCTGATTGCTTCCGTCGAGTGGAGCAATCCCCCCACCTACCGGCGAAATCGCGCGATAACTGACAAATTAGCTGAGCTTAAATACGAGGAAGATCCGGAAAGAGTGTTAAAGCACAGGTCGGCTGAGTCTTTCGTTCGTTTTAAGAGAAAAGCAATGAACTGTGCAATGAATTTCAAAAACTGCGGCTCTGTTCTAGTAACGGGAGCCAGCCGTGGGCTCGGACTGCAGATAGTTGACAGCCTGGCGAATGGAGGTTTCTCACCCGGCAAGATTATAGCCACCAGCAGACACCCTGCCAGCGCACAGGTAAACGCCTGTCATTGAGGCTAAAAAGCCCTTCTTTTTGCATTTATTGGGAGGTTCTAGAAAATTAAGCGAACTCTTCACAACGCTGAGTCGACCTTGATATGGGGCAGAGGATGAAGTTACACGACACAGAGGGCGCTATTGTTCCCTTACTGCATGTTGCATGATTTTGAGATGTGTGTTTGACTTACAGAAACTTCAGGAACTGGCAGCGAAACATCCAAACATCCATATCATTCCTCTGGGTAAGATCTGGTTTGTGTGTGTTTGTCTGTGGGTCATAGACTGTATATGAGCTAAAGTCTCCTGGGAGAGAAGGCAGAGTATTTACAGTTCCAGCTGCTCTCTGTACTATAAAGTCATAGCCCCATCCTCATTATGTTAACAAATCGGACATAAAGAAGTCATTAATTCAAGTTTCAGATGTGGTTGACATGTTGCACTCTCGTTGTCCACAGAGGTGGAATAAATACAAGACTATCATGCTCAGGTAAAATTACAGTTACTTTGGTTAAAGTTTACTTAAGCAGAAGTACTGGGGCTTTATTTACAAGTCTTCCACAGTCCAAAGAGTTGCTCCTACTAAAAATTCTTGCACTGGGTGCATCTCAATAAGTTAGAATATCATCCAGATTTTGATTTATTTCAGTAATTTAATTCAAAAGGTGGAACCCATTTATAGATTCGTTACACACAGACTGATATGTTTCAAGTGTTTATTTCTTTTAATTTTGACTACTATGGCTTACAGCTAATTAAAACCCAAAATTCAGTATCTTGGAAAATTAGAATATTGTGAAAAAATTCAATACTGTAGACTCATGGTGTCACACTCTAATCTGCTGATTAACTTCAAACCCCTGCAAAGGTTTCCTGAGCCTTTAAATAGTCTCTCAGTTGAATGGAAGGGGGAAAAAGTGGTAAAAAAATAAAATAAACAGTGCACAAGCATACCTGCAGCCTTAGGATTGTAAATCAATGCCCAATCAAGGAGAGGGAGCTGAGTGGACTGCAGCAGGAGTCAGTGCTTCAAGAGTCACCACACACAGATGTATTCAGGACATGGAATACAACTGTTGCATTCCTTGTGTCAAGCCACTGTTGAACCAGAGACATCATCAAGGGTTTCTTACCGGGGCTAAGGACAAAAAGGACTCAGTGGTCCAAAGTCCTCTTTTCAGATGAAAGTAATGTTGCATTTCACTTGGAAATCAAGGTCCCAGTGTCTGGAGGGAGAGGCACAGAATCCAAGCTGCATAAGGTCCAGTGTAAAGTTTCCATAGTCAGTGGTAGTTTGGGGAGCCATGCCATCTGCTGGTGTTGGTCCACTGCGTTTTAATCAGGCCCGAGGCCCGAGCCGTAATCACCTAAATGAGAAGAAATAAACACTTGAAATATATCAGTCTTTGTGTAACAAATCTATATAACACACAAGTTTATTTGTTTTTATTCATTTATTGTATTTATTATGAACAGGGTTGCCAGGTCCGCAGTTTTCCTGCAGAATTGGGCTACTTTTTACGTACTGCCAGTGGTAGATTTTCTTGTCTGCAGGTTGAGCTGACCCATTTTTGATGTATTGTGTATGTGTATTTAATATCTGAAGCAGAATAAACTACTTTATTTACCTTCAAACATAACTAAATCAACCGGCAGAGAAGCAGGAAAACATAGAACATGTCACACAACCAAAGATCCATTGTGCCACACTGGCAAATAGACATACTTGCCACAGACAGAAGCAGCACACCTGCAAGCACACAAGCAATATAGTTTTACTGGATTATATTAAATTGCAGCATTGGGTTTAGTTTTGGGCTAGTTTTAATCAGCCATTGGGCTAGAATTGTCACCCAGACCTGGCAACCCTGGCGGTGCATCTGTCTCAGCAGTCTGCCTGCGTCACATCTATGTGTGGGAAGCTTGGATTAAAGTCATGGTTGACAGCTCTGTTGACAAATGAGGCTCCTTGCAGTGTTCTTAACAGGATTAATAGAGTAGAGAAGGAAAGGTGATACAATACAGAAAAAAGTTCAATGTGTTTCCGTGGTCAGAAGAAGTGGTGTAATGTCAAATCCACAGTTGGCCAAACCAGCCAAAACAGTTCTGTATAGGCTATGTCTTAGCCCCAAACACCATAACCACAACAATGTGTCAGCAGCAACAGAGATATTCTAGCTTCTATTTGTTAGCCTTAAAGGAGACTAAATGTACAAAATACTTAACCTTGTAATAGTTTTGCAGTTCTGTAGCACATGGGTATAAATGTTTTAGACTGGAATAAAGAGATATTTCAAATTGAATGGGTTTTCTAAACATATAAACCAGCAGCTTCACAACATGTTGGCCTTACATTCAGCATGGTGCTATTCACATTTATTTAATTATTTTTTATGGTAGTCTAAGTTTGTGTTATAATTCTCTTTAGTAATTCAGCATGTCTGTGTGTCTTCCAAAAGATGTCGTGAAACAAGACAGCATAGAGAAATGTGTGGAAGAGGTTGGCCAGCTGGTACAAGAAGATGGTCTAAACTGCCTGATAAACAATGCAGGGATCAACGTGGTGGCTGACTTTAATACTGTGACCACAGAGAAGATGATAGAAAACTTCCATACCAATGCTGTGGCTCCTCTCATGATCACCAAGGTAATGTTTGTTCATTAGTTGATACTATGCTTCATGATATGAATCTGCTACTTTGTAACAAAAACACTTTTGTAAAGTTTTTTTAGCTTGTGCTTCACCAAACTGTGAAACAGAGAGGAACAGATGGAACACTTGTCTTAACTTCACTCGCCAGAGCAGAGCAGCACCCAGGAGCAGTTAATTTACTGAATGCTGCAAACTTATACAAAGGGATAACCTTGATGGGCAAAAGTTACAAAGGTCCCTTAGTAGAAGCAGACTGCATTCATAAATATTAATTAAAAGTCTGGCTTTGCTTACCCTCAGAGTCAAGCAAATTACAGAGCAGAACCTCAAGCTAGTAAAAATTCAGGGACTGATCAAAAGTATGTCAGCAGGGCAAATGCCTGCTGACACCCTGCTTGCTGCAATTGAAGGACAGTCTGTAACTACAAGGCCATGCTGCAGCCTCATTGTTTAAATGTAGGGAGAATTCAGCTGTGCATCACAGAGCCCCTGATAGTGATGCTCTCCACAGGATTAGTGCTTCAAACATAGCTTTTAATTATTTGGGTTGGCGGTGTTAGTGGATTGAAACACTGTAAGTAACAGTTGACTGGCCATTCTGCTTTTCTATGAAGGAAATCTGAAGAAAAACAACCAGGGATATGTTTGAGTTAACTGCAATCTCTGCTTTGTCTCAGAGATGAACTGATTGTTTTGGAGTTAAAGGTCAAAGTTAGTGACTCCTAACATTACCTCCATTCTTGTGAATAAGAGCACTGAGCCATGCCTGGGAATTTCATTTTATCTCTTATCGGTTTTTTGTCAATGAGCATGATTTCTTTGCTATAGATAGATGAACAGTCCATCTAAGCTAGGCTGATAGCTCGCTTAAGTTTACTTGACTGCATGAAAATGGCAAATGCCATTGCCTATTCCTCTGACCACTCAAAGCCCTTTTACGTGCCAGGTTATTTCTTACCGAGTCATACCACATTTTCACACTGATGGTGGCTGTGTTAACTTTCCATTAGCATTAGCCACTGCCATTCATACTCAGTCACATGCACTGACCTAGCAGTGTGGTACTTCATGGCAGTGGGAACAAGTGTTTTGCTGGAGGACACATCAGCTTCAGGAGCAGGGGATTGAAACCCTAATCTTCCTGATGACAAGCAACAGGTTCTACATCAGAGCTACCATGCAATACCATAGTAAATGGAGTGTGGAGGTACTGCTTGCATTAGATTTCCTTATCTACTTTTTAAATGATCAGACATTCAATGTTTAATCAGTAAACAGCGAACTTTGTATTTAAAGATACAGTTTATAGAATTTATGCACTAAGATATCTATATTTATTTAAAAATGGACCATTCCTATGTTTATTTTAATTTAGGTCTTACAAAATATAAAAACGTATTCTTAAATATTTACTTGAATATTCAAGACAGAAAATTTATTGATTTTTTACAGGATGCCTCTTTCTATGGAGGCTGCAGTAGGTTACGAGTTCTACTCTTCTCAGCTACGCCCACCTCAGAGGCCTCCTTCTCAACACTGCTTCTTGTTAAATGACTTCAAGACTCTATTCAATAAAACACCACCTTAAAAAGGCATATATAGTTAAGAGAAAACTAACATTTTGTTGTGATTTATAAAATTCTCATATTGGGATAGAAATGCACTGAAAAGGGACTTCCTGTTTCATGCTGCAAGAGGTCCCAAATGTGCATGTGTGCTTTAGTCCTCAATACAAAAAGAAGATAAAGCCACGTTTCCATTAGGTGGTCTGGTTTGATTGAGTACAGTTTGGTATGATTCAGTACGCTAAACACCAAAATAGCTCCACCTTTTTGGGACGAATAGGTAAGATTGGGATCCCTACGGAAGGTTGCCTAAAAAATTCTGACCGTATGGGCTGTTTTTTTTTGGGACCTTTCAACTTTTGCTCCATGGAAACGCAAAAAAATGTGTGCCATGTCATACCAAACTGAACCGTAGCTCTAGGTAGAAACAATCTGTAACAGAGATGGGCCAACCCGGTCTGTACTCATTAAAATGTATGATTATTTTGGTTGACAACCCCCCTGTGATGGGAATTGACATACTGTGCATTTAGGAGAATGGAAAGTAATAATAGTAACCTTGCAAAGCAGATGGACTCACCTGTTTCCATTTTTTTAACTGGCAAATCCATCTTGCAAAGCTCCTATCTGAACTGTTTGGGCCTAGTTAGAAAGTGACAGGACCAATCAGTGTCGAAGGGCAGTACTTTTGGGCGCGGCAGAGTCGTCACGTAAGCAAGCAGCAACAAGAGGCTGGTGCAATTATGATGGAAGACATTAGCATGGATGGATTATCAGAACTTGATGACATTTCTTCATTAAAAGAAGAACAAAGAAAAGCATTGAGTTGTTTTCTTTTCAGAAACAACAAATGTCATGTACTAACATGTCTACAGTTGCCATGGTTCGCGTTATGCAGTTCTTTATGGAGTTTAGCCTAGTCAGTAGAGGTGTAGGTGCAGCTTGTTAGCGGCTATGTCACGTGTTTTGTTGCTCTGATTGGCTCGTAGAGATGTGACAGAACGTTTACCCAATCACCCCCCGAGTCTTTTTTCAAAGGCTCTGCCCTTTCCCAAATGCTGTGTATTGGAGGTTTTCCAGATAGATGTGTGTAACACACATCCTGGCAGTAAGGTTAAAGTAATACTGTTTGTATTCCTGATTACCTTTTTTTTTTGCCAGAGATGTCGTATCCAAAAATCTATTTTAACAGGACAGATTTTTTTATGTTATGTTATCATTGAATAGTCAGTTTCAAAATAAATGCCATCAAACTGATTATTACATGATTATACTTCCCTGATTATAATACTGTTAAATCATGAAAGAATAATGCAGAGTGTTTTTCAGGGAAGAAGAGTCAATGAATTTTAGAATCAGTAGATGATCCACAAATTAAGTCATCACTTTAATGAAACTATTGAGCTTCTTGTACAATTTTTAGCCACTTAGTTACTCTTTGCTACTGTATAGTCCTCTCTTTATAAGGTGTATAATTAGTTTAGTTGTTCTAGTCTTTAATTAGAAATTTTCAACAGTATGATCAGATTTTGAAAGTTCCATCCATCCATCCATGCTGTCAGAATAAGGCAAACTGTAATGTGCAAAAACTGCAACTAGAGGGCAACATTGCGCTTCAAAAACAAAAATAAATGATTAAAAACTGACTAATAAATAATAAAATAATATTTAACTTGTATATCATTTTTGTTCTTCAACCATAAGACAGTTTTTTTTATTTGTGTATCTAAAGGTAATTTCTTCTATTGAATCTATGATGCCACATTAGTCTCTATCTCCTGAAAAGTTTTAAAGAGGGTTGTATGCAGCCTTGCTGTAATATGCTATTTTCTGCCCCTACCAGGCCTTCCTGCCCTTATTAAAGAAAGCTGCACAGGGAGGGCAAGGCGGAGGAGGTGCCGGGAGCATGGGCATCCAGAGGGCCGCAGTCATTAACATGACCTCTCTGCTTGGCTCTGTGGAGCTTAACTGGGGAGAACGGGCCAACAACTTCAAATGGTACCCGTACAGGACATCTAAGGTGCTATTTCTCTGGGACATTGTCCCTTCATTAATGTCTTTTAAATCACAAATTAAAAATCTGGTGTTGCTTATGTGAATCAATAATAAAAGAAAGTCATAAGCTACAACTTACATTTATCTCATTTAGGGATCACCTTCTGTGGTGATGGGTTGAACTGTGCTGTCTGTGTATTACGTTTGGCGGCATTCTTTCTCCTTGCTCTCCCAGAGTGCCCTGAACATGGTGAGCCGCTGCATGGCAGTAGACCTTGAGCCTGATGGGATTCTCTGTATGGCTATACATCCTGGCTGGGTCCGCACTGACATGGGGGGATCTGAGGTAAGGACCTAACTGAACCTCATTGTTTCTTGGATGCCTTTCAGGAAATGTGAATCAAGCGACCAAAATGTTATGGTTGTATTTGCTTAATACATAATCTGTTGTGCATTAGACCAGCTGCAGACTGTACATCTCTGACAGCGGCGCACAAAAACTCTACATTGGAAACAGAAGTGCCACAATTTGCTGGTACAAAGTATATCCAGTTTTAGATGTGTTTTTGCAAACATAACAGACTCAACAACATTTCAGTAAACCGAGAAAAAGCTTAGGGGTCTCATCCAGGATTAGATTATTTATCAAACTGTTTAAGAAGTAGTTACACAGAAGTTGGCTCATTTTGCCTTCATGAACTATAGCTAAAGCTAGCATAGCTACATTATCAGTTAGCGTTATTTCATAAGCCAATGTAGCTAAGTTAGCTTTAGCAATGTGATGATTGAATGATTTAGCAAATATTGCTAAAGCAAATGTGGCTAAGTAGCTGTATTGTGAGCTTAGATTTAGCCATGTTAGCTACATAGCTATGCAAGCTGTGTAGCTTCATTTGCTATGTAGCTACACTAACACAGCCAACGAAGCTGTGTAAGCTGTGTTGGCTGTGTTAGAATGTTTTCGTGGAAGAGAAGGGTTTTTTCCAGTTAGCAGACTGTTTCCTTGACTTTATTAAATGCTTTGTAATTAGGTTTTTAACTTTTAACCTTTGGTAAACTAACCCTTAACCCTTACCATAACCCTAAAATGATGTTTAATCGGATGTTATTTCAAAAGTTTTAGCTTGTATTTCCTTTCTGACAGCATCTCAAACAAATTGTCCGTGAGTGGATTAGTCAGAGATGTACAGTCTGCTGCCAGACCCCTCTCCATTTTCGTAAGTCTCAAGCACTTTGTCTTTACAAAATGTGAAATTTATTTATTTCTTTTTTCAGGCCCCACTGAGTCCAGATGAAAGCATTTCTTCAATCTTGTCTGTAATTGGTGGACTGACTGAAAAGGATCACGGGTCATTTCTAAACTTTACAGGAGAAGTTTTGCCATGGTAAAATTGATTATCACAAAGATGATTACGAGCACTACTCATGTTTAAATGAACTGCTGCAGCTATGCAAAGATGACCGTGTTAATGTCTTGGAGTGTAAAGTGTGTGTTTTAAATCTTGCTCCACATGTAAATCGAGTGTGCACTTCAAAGTTCTGCTTTTACTGTAGAGCAAGTTCGTTGAGATATCTTTTATAGAGATTGTTAACATTCTCTGTAGATAGACTGTACTTTTTGTGCTGTAGTCAGGCTGCATACTGTACACACAGTACTTTATGAGAGCAGTGCAGCCCATAACACCTAAAAATATGATATTACATTTAGTGATCTGCTGTTAAGTTAGACTCTCCAGCTCAGGCTAACCCGACTAGGCTAGTCTTGTTAAGAGACTCTTAACAGAGTTGTGGGTTTATTGCACTTTATGTATAAATCTGTCCAAAATAATGGAAAATTTAAAGCTAAATTGTCATAGCCTCTTGTTGTTCTGTGTACCTTTTCCCTCTTAAACAGGTCTTTCACTCAAGATCACTGTTGACTTATACTGCAAATACAAAAACTGAAAGAAGTCCCCTAAAATTGCCTAAAACTGTTGTTTAGTGTAGTTCAGTGTTTACTATTAAAGCTTTCTCTTGGCTGCCTCAATCATCACATCTGATGATCTTTAAAGTATTGGTGTACGAATTTTCTGTGTCATATTCACTATTTCAGAGTTGTTTATTTATTTAGGGCTTTCAGCATTAATACATGTGAATGCAATGTGTGTAAGCACCGGTATTCAGGTTTTTGAATTGCATTAATTGTATTTTTCATTATCCTTTTTGGCATACTTTGTTTAAGCCACTGCAGCTTCTCTCTTTCTGCAGCCACAGTAGTGTAAAAAAAGGCCACCACTACTTCCTAATGTCTTATTTCACTTAAAAAAAAAACCCAACAGCTGAGTGGACAAGTCAAAAATCATCTACATCTTGTGTTACTAAACATTTAACTTTGCTGTTCCCTTATTTCCTTTTAGTCCTTAACAAGTTCCTTTTTGCCATAGTTGAGTTCCTAAAGTTCCTTATTTTATTTCAAAATAAAAATATGTCTATACCCAAACAGGAAGTCAGTTCATACAGAAATAAAAAAGAAATGGTCTAAAATGCAAAATAGTTTTATTGGCAACTCAAAAGGGAGATTAATTGCTTGACAACCCTTTTTTCCTTAGCAAACTGGAGAAAATAATTTCTCATCATTGGATTGAAGATTTGTGTTTGTGTTTACTTTGAAAAAGTGCATCTGTATTAGAAAAGGTCGCTCGGACAGAATTTAATCTGGTGTTTTACTGATTCAACAGTTTTATATTTGGCTCAACCTTACAAACAAAGGTCTTTTTCAGAACTTTAGAAAGAAGTTCAGGTTGCTATTTAAAGGTTAACATTGACAGGTTACTTTTTGAGTTCGTTTCTCTTTGGAGAATTCACTGCTGTTAAACAATAATTACGCTTTGAATAAAGGTTTAAGTATCTTTCAGTAAAAGACCTCTTCTGCTGTGTGTTTGCTTTTTTTTTTTAAATGAATACAATTTTAGAGTTACTGCTTTAAAGGTATTCAAACTCCTAGGATCAGACAACATGTCAAACAAGGAAGTTTAGAAAAATGCTTTTTCTTCCTCATTCTTATAATGACATGTAACATAACCACTTTGTCTTGTCTTCTTATGTCCATATGTGAGCAGTTTGTTCTCTGGAAAGCACAGAGTATTGTCTTACAGCTCATTTCACATCCTCCATTCTGTATCGTGTCCCAGATGGTAAGAGCTCATTCTCATTCCCATTAAGCATATGCAATCATTTTAAAACTGGTTTGTACTTGTATCCTCATTGAAATGTTAAAATAATGTTTCTTGGGCAGTAGTGGTTGTGCTATAACTGTACTGGGTTTTTATCTTTTCATCTAGTATGTTGAGCTTTATGCAGATAAATATAAATAATGGACAATCAGCTGAATGTTGTTTGTGCATGTCCTTGGTATGTGCTTCTTGGTTTGCATGTGCACAGTTTACTTTGTTTTTTATCTATTACTTCTACAAGAAAGCAGCTAAATGTGTTCAGCACTTTGAGTCCAAGCTATATTTCTCCAAGATGACTCAAAAGTGTACTGGATCAGATAAGTTGTTCAAGGTCTGTTTTAGATGTTTCTGGAAGCAGAGTCACTGTGCAAGATAATAAGAATGGAAAACTTCTTGATTGCACTGATCCTGCTTCAGCTGAGTTGCTACTGTTATCAAAGAGCTGCGTGTGTTATCGTTGTCAGTTTATAGTACCTCTAGCTACAGCTGGTTTGCATACAGTTGGATAATAAAGGAGATCAGTCTATGAGAAGAGTAGAGCTTAGAAAGATGAACAGAAATGCCAGTGCATCCTGACATCTAATAAAGTATCTTTAAAGTATTTTAAAAATGAAATAGAAATAAATGAGATGTCCTGGAGGAGAAAAATGACTGCTAATGCATACAAGTAGGTATACAAAAACAGTGACTTAATACAGATTATTTTAACCCTCATACCTCATAAACGCTCTGACCTAAACATTGAGCAGGCCTGTGAGAGTCTGGAGTGGAAACCGAGCTGGTGATCAGGTTATGTTAAGCTCCCTGAAGTGTTATCTTAATCTAATCAAACCAGTTTGCTAACTATGATGTGCAAGTCATGTGTGAGTTGTGTGTAAAGGTGTGTTGAGAGAGGGAGGGAGTACTGTTTCAGTGCTGAAAAAGAGCAACAGTTATGTGATAAGATGCTGCTTTGAATGCCTTTCTGACTTTCAGGACTTTCTGACTTTCAGTGTGGATGTATAGCACAGGAAGGTGTATCTGACATTTCATTACTTGCTACAGGTAAATATTTGTGTTTGTCCTTCATGTGATTTGTGAATTAGTTTGACTGGAAATCAACAGCAGAGGCTGCAGGGGAGTAATATACATATTTGCTTAACTATTCACATGTAGTCAGAAAGTTTTAGAGCTCAATGCTGCAACACTATACTGCTACAATTTTATGTTAATTTTAATTGTATCTTATACAAGCCTTGTAGCTTTTTTCTCAGAATTGGACTGTGGTATGTTTTAACTGTCTAATTTGACAGTATAGATCAGTGGTTCTCAACTGGTGGGGCGGGACCAAAAGGTGGGTCATGACAAGATGTCTGAAAAAAAAAAAAAGGTGGCAAAGTCCTGGTCCTTACTGGACATGCACCAACATTTTATTTCACCCTGTTTTACTGTAAATTGGGAAAATTTAACTGTTTGATCAATATTTGAACTAATTAATCTCCTTGCAATAAATGGCTACTCTTCCCATGATTATAAAGTAATTTCACAATTTTTCTGGAAAATTACAAACAATTGGCACATAATGATGGAGAAAGAAGACACAAAATTTGTCCGTTTTGTCCCTTTTCTTTTTTTATATCAGGTGTTTTGGTCCAATCGTGCCGGCAAATGCAACATATTCTATTAACTAAACGTACGTTGTTAAAATTTGTTTGGAAACTTGGGTCGTGATCTGTCCTAAGACAGACTGGTGGGTCCTGAGGATGGACCAGTTGAGAACCACTGGTATAGATAACAAAAGCAAAAAGAAAAAACAGGTTGTTTCTTTGTTTCCTTATTTTTTCACCAAAACAAAAAAGCAGTTTTATTTTAAATTGATTTGTAGGGAAATCCAGACACAAAATTTCAGCTGTTTTGTTTGATTTTCTGTTTTAAGCAAGGGAATAAATAATACACTCAATATTACCTTTCAGTGGTGGATGGACCTTCTGCGGCCCTTTGCTTCTGATTGGCCAAAGTGTGCCATCAATCTATGTGCCTACTGTACCTTTCAAAATAAAGGTACTAGAGTGCAATGTCCTTTTAAATATGCATGCGCATATTGTATTATGTTTGTAGGCCTATATTGCATCTGGGTTATCTTAACTTATAATGTACTGTGCTAAAGGTTCACTGTGGGACCTCATGTTCTTAAATCTACAGAAACATGTCCTTACTTTATTGCAGAAGAATGTGTAGGCTACATGGAGGTGGAATGCCATGGTGATGCAGATGGACTATCCAGCACCTGTGGGGAAACTCTCCTTTACTGGAGACTTGAAGGCGCCACTCTCAGACACAGTCAAGTACTGCATCCTGGGTATCTCAATCATTCTTCTTCTCCTGGCACTCGGTATCTTGGCATGGCAGACCTTCAGATGCTGCACACAAACACACTCCTCATTTTCTCAGCACAACTCTTGTAAGTATTCATCAGATTAAAATGCCAAGTGTGCAACAATAATGGTTGCTGCTGAATTTTTAATCAAGATTAAATCACTAATTTCTTGATGCCTTGAGAGGCAGCCACAACCATATAGCAGATTCTGCAAGCTCTTTAGCATTGATCCAGATTCAGGTTTTTCACTGTTTTGTCAATCAGTGAAAAAGAAATATACTCAGTTGTGATCTGTCTGCCTTCTTCCTATTCTCTCTTGTTTTAAAAAACTAAACAGATATGTGCTTCCTCTCATTTTGATTAAAATGAGTGGTTCTTTGTTAAAAGGGCAGAGTATAAGTTTTGTTGCAAGGTGTAAGGTGCTCCATTTACAGCTCCATTTTCTTTATAACAACAAAACTAATCAGTTACTGCAGTAATCAGTAATCGTTTCATCTCCATTTTGTTTTTATGATGCTGTGAAGCCACAACCATAATTGAGACTAAAACTTGATTAATCACACAGTACTACTAACATGTGATTTTTGCTGCAGTGAACAATGATCTACTGAACTCAGATGAAAAACAAGGAACAGCAGGAGGAGCTCCGTGTACCAGGGTAAGAGGAGATTTAGGCCTCATTCATCAAACATTAAGAAATCTGATCTTAAATCACACTTTCACAGTTTCTAAGAAGATTCTGACATTCATCAAAGTTTTCTTACCAGTGACTTGATCAAAACTGAGAACAAAATCTAAAAACAACTCCATACATTTGAATATTGATATGCCTGGGCATAATCAGTAATTTTGCATTCATTAGCATTCAAATTTGCTAAAATTATTATTTTGAATAACATTTTGTTCATCTTTACTATTTTAAGCACATATACATTTATTAAAGTGTGAAAATACATAATTCAAACTTGTTCAACTGTCTTAATTAAGCTTTTGTCTAAACTGAAAAATATGAAAATATAAAGATAAACTCTTGCACTTAGGTCTGATTTCCTTATTAAACATTTATGTGTCAGTACAATCCTACCTTTACACACAGGAATTTGAATGTGTTTAAATGATCTTCAACCATAACAGTGTCAGTTTTTTCTAAGTCAATGTAGGTTTCAATGGAATTCTACACTCTAAGAAATGAAATGTTGATTTTACTTAACTAAGTTAGGTCAACCGGTTCCACATAACTGTGTTGTTTAAAATGGAAACGCAAAACACTATTAACGTGAACAAATGCATATAATGTAAATCTAACTAACTAAATTATCTTACTTTACAGCTACATGATATTACTACATTGCATAACCACAACAACATTATGTTGGATTTACTGACACTACATTAAGTCAACTTAATACGATTGAGGTCAGCTAACTTAACACAGATGAATATTATTAATGTGGTAGTTTGCGGTAATGCAACACCTCAGTTGTACTGGTTAAATGTCAAAATTAAAAAAAAACAATTTAAGTTGCAGGGCTGCATGGTGCACTGATAAAAATGTTTTGTTGATCCTACTTAATTGTATTAGTTTTAGCAGTTGCACAAAAGAAATTTGATTGAATTCCACAAATGTTTTTTATATTACCATTTCACCTAAGGTGGACTAACTTGTGCAATTATTTGCAGTAATGACTGTTAGTCATCCACTAAATCAGTAGGTGAAGTTTCACCAATGTCAGTGTACCATCTCCCCTCATTGACATTAATAACAGTAACATTCCCCCCTGTAAGTGGGACCTCTTTAATTGAGACAGTAACTTCACTCATGGTGCACTTTATTTAAATATTTTATTTAACCTTTATTTAACCAGGAGAAAACCTCTTTGAGATTAAAAATCTCTTTTTCAAAGGTGTCCTGGCCAATACAGCAGCAGCAATTTTAACACAACAAAGTTACATAATATGAACAACATTACTATTTTATTTCTTAGAGTGTATTCATTCTGGAAGAAATATGAGATATTGAACTCTCATCTGGTGTGCATTCTCTCTCAGTAACAGAATGGTATACATCGTTTTGAATATTTACTAACTACTGCTGACACTTTATATCATGTCATTAAATCAGACTGGTTGGTGGTCATTTCAAGCAGCCCTGCATCCACTTTTGAACAACTTCACTATTTCTAACTCAGCATCAGTGTCATTGTTTGAATTTTTGGTAACCCTTTCTACTAAGCCTACCTCTATAACACATTATAGAATATCATCAACATTCTTGTGCATGTATTAAAATGCACTTGTAATGCTGTATAACCAAAGTTATTTATAGATCCTTATAACAGGGCTCATAACTCATTATGACGCAAGTGTCTATTTTTAATTACTGATATAATCTGTCATGTGTGCAGTTATAAGCATTCTTAAATTCTTAAAAGTATATTAAGATTTTCACACTTAAAATACATTATAAAAATTCAATAACACATTATAACGACCAATTTAAAAGCTATATAATTTGTTTTTTGAACATTAAACATAAAAAGCCCTCCTTAAAAAACAGCTATGCTTTAACCTTAAGGGAGAAAAAAACAGTTGAAACTATTAAAAATTCTCTGAAACTCTTTCATTTTTAAAAAGATATTGTCTGCAACTTCAGCCAACAAGTGTGTAAAATGTTGATCATAAAAGAGTTTCAAATAGATTTTCTTTTTTTTTTTTTTTGCTGTTAATGCATTGACTCAATTATACTATTTTAACTTCTACTTAAGCAAATGGTGGTTACTTATGAGACTTAAAACCAACTTATAACGGATTGTTTTATATGGATTACATTACTTTACTAAGAGATTCTAATAACCTCTTATAGTGATTTATAATAACATTATAATGCATTACAATAGTGATTATACAGTGTAAGAAATAGATATAACGTACTGTAAGTGTGAAAACACTTATCTTTGCAAAAACAGCAAATATGTTGCTCTCACCCCCATCTAATAAGTCATTCTTAAATGCCTTATAGTTTGTGACAGCTGGTATAAGTCATTCTGAATATTTAGAAGCACTTATGAATGCATGCACACTAAATCACATTATAAGTATGTTAATGATTCCTAATACACATTTGTTTTTATCTGAGTTATGAGTTCTGTTATAAAGCATTACAAATAGCCACGAGTACTTACAACTGTGGTTATACCATTACAGATGTGTTTTCATGCATTATAAGTTTGTTTATAATGTGTAATAGAAAGTGTTACCAAATTCTTTTATTTGCAAAAACATTCAAGCTAAGCAATCAGCTGTAACCATATAACTCCTGTTTTCCTGATCCAAGAACACATTAGGCAGATATTTTGGTTTGAAGTTGAGACTTTAAAAGATACAATGCACTGGGATGTTACTATGTTACTAACAAATTGAAGGAAAGGTTTAAAAAAATCACATAGTAGAGATTTACATCCAAACATGGATACATTTAGCATTACAGTTGCTTTGTTTGTGTGAGGACTACACTTGATTTGAAGGTGCGGTGTGTAAAAATGGGGAATATAAGTGACGTCTAACAGTCGGTTTTCAGATTGGGATGCTCACTTCTGTTGGTACATGTGGCAACTAGTGAAAAACAAAAGTAGGCTATTAGAAAAATAAGTATTTGTTATTTGGTCATTTCTGTACAGAACCATGCAAGACACAAAATTCAAAAGAATCAATAACAGGCTTATTCTAAGTTAATTAAGAATTAAACAATTCTATATTTTCAGGTGATTAAACACTAAATTAGATAGGGCTAATTATTAATAATAGGTTTCATTTTTTCTCAAATTTGTTACACTTAGTGCTACTGGGCTAAATATAACACACTGCACCTTTAAGCACACTGTTGATCACAGGTGAGGTGTTGATCTTTGTTGACTTTGTGTAGTCTTATTGTTGTACAACATAAGAGCTGTGTTTGAGAACTCTGTCACATTTAGTTTGGATAGCTGATTAATTCCTTCTTCTATGAGAACTGCACCTTACGAGTTTGAAAATATTTCAAATGTTCTCAAAGAAATATCCACTATTATGACTGAAATGTTGTCTAACATTATACTACCCACAATACAGCCTCATGCACACTGTACTTTGGTAGCTATTTTACTCGATATGGAGTTTCAACATTACAAGCCCCTTAAATATTATATTGATATCCTTTGCTTGTTAGATATGGATTTCTCTTGTCAGGTGTTCTTGTTCAGATAATGAGGCTTATGAAATTTCTCCAACCAGACAACATTGTCTGTATGCACAAGGTTCATAAGCACACTTGTTTAAACAAATGAGAGATAACAGATGTCACATGTCAAATAGAAGCTGCAGGTGACGTAGTTATTAATAAAAACACCAATGATAGAAATGTTGTGTATGTGTGCATGCTCCTCAGGTGGAGGATGTAAACAAAGAGGTCCAAAGGCTGAGTCGCTGTCTCTCCCAGAACTTAGTTCCCTCCTCTGATTCCAGCCAGACAGAGGAAGTCATGGGAGATCAAGCAAGCATTAAAAAGGTAGTAGATGTTGTATGTCCCCTTGTCTTGCAGCTATTATTTTTTACTTTTGATATCCCCTGTACATTCCCCCTCTCCTTTATATTCATCGAAACACCCGCAGATAAAAGTACTTAGACAACAAACACAAACCACAAAGCTAGCTCCTAATGCCCACCATACCCACATGCAGACCTTCTTTATCTTACCTACTCTACTACATTGCTATTACAGCCCAAACAGTATTGCTCCAATAGACTCAAGCTTCATGCATGCAAGCTCCTGCTTATAACAATGCTGATACCCTAGCACCTGGATTTTAATGACCCCCATAACCACCTGTTCCTGATGTTGAAACTACACATAGGTACAAAGAATGACAAAATAAGAGTACAAAGTTTTATCCACCAACAAGCTCTACTGTGAGTAAACTGAGAGCACCTGCATACCAAGCTCACACTACTGGGCATGCCTACTACCTCACATTGTCATGTCCTTCTGATTGGCCTGTAACAAATGGGACAGACTTCAGAACTTAACATTTGTCCAATCACCGTTCAAGAACTTTTTTTTAAGTCATGCCCTTTTATGAGAGATTTCCCAGATAATTGTGAAGTATATCCTATGCAATGGGACATTAAAAATTTTCCCCATAAGAAAGCATTAATTTTTGCTCTTTTTTAGTTGTATTTCATACCAGCAGGTATGCAATAGACATTGCCATGGAAACACCTTCTGTCTATTGCTGCACTTCCTGAATAGAAGTCATAGACTAACCTGGAACATGGATACCACAGGATTCATTATTGTGATTGCCATTGCATGTGCTCAATGCATTGAGTCACAAAGAATGTGATGGTGGAGGGCAATAGAGTGATAAATCCTAGGACAATTGTGGAGTTGATGGATCATCCAACACTTATCAAGTTCTCTATCTGTGGTTAATTAGCTGTATGTTAGTTTTGTTTAAAAAGCAGCTTTTGGTCAATGCTCTTTGTAAAATCTGTGTATTCCTATCAGGACTAGATTTCATTTATTGACAGTTTTAGGTCAACAGAGACTCCTGTTGGTGCTATTGTTAGGCCTGGTGTCTTTACTATCATAGCCTTTTACATTAAGCCTGACTGCCTGACACCTTTAACAGGGCCTTATTACTGATTCCTAAAGGATCATCAAAGATTACTGACCTTTGTATTTTGGTCAGGACACATATATAGAACTCCTTGCTTAGAGATTTCAAGTGGGCAAACTCAATGTTATCCTTAAATCTTTTTGTCCTTTTCTTTGCTTATCTTTGCTTCACTTACCATTCACATTATTCATAAAAGCACTTTGTTACTTTTATGAAATGGATAAATTTGGAATAAAAGTCTTCTTTTTATGATTCCTGTTTTAGGTTGATGGAACACTACGATTCTCCATCTATTATGACCAGCTACAGTCCTGTCTAGTGGTAACCATCTTGAAGGTGGAGGGACTTGTAGAGCATAGTCAGAAGTGCAACCTCCATCCATTTGTCAAGATAAGTCTCATGTGGGCAGGTTCACATGGACTAGAGTTGGAGAGCAGAGTGAATGAGGAGGTAATTTCATAGGTCCTTATATACCAATGTTATTATTATTATTATTATTATTATTATTATTATTATTATTACCTCCGCCAAGGAGGTTATGTGATCGGGTGGTTTTGTTTGTTTGTTTGTTTGTTAGCAACATAACTCAAAAAGTCATGGACGGATCTTCATGAAATTTTCAGGAAATGTCAGAAATGGCATAAGGAAGAACTGATTAGATTTTGGGACTGATCCGGATCACCGTCTGGATCCAGGAATTTTTTTTAAAGGATTCTTTGCTATTGGGATATAGGGCTAATGGCGGAGGTCTGTGCTGTTACCACTTTACACCAGGAGGTGGCGGACATGAGTAACTTCAATCCAAGCAGCATATTTCTGGTGTGTTTCTATTCGAAATTTTGGAGTTTATAGAGTTTTAAAGACACACGCCCGGTCAAAGAGACGAGTCGGAGCGTAACAGAGAGAAAGACAGCGAATTGCAGCGAGAATACTCACAATGCTGGAAGGAAAAGAGGAATATTCACCCTCTGCCATGACTTCCAGTCATCCAGTGAGACTGTCAGTGCATCTGTTGGCACCAGCAGGCAATGCTTCCATGACAGTCCACCCGCAGCGAAGCCAATGCTTTGCCTCACCATGTTTCCACCCCACCTGGGAGGGAGTAGTCGGCAAAAGCCATGGTGGGGGGCACATGGGGACGGATCCAGGAATTTTTTAAAGGATTCTTCACTATTGGGAGAGAGGGCTAATGGCGGAGGTCTGCGCTCTCTGAGTGCTTTTCTAGTTATAGTTGTTATTATAATTATTACTCCCCTAAGCAAGGAAAGGTCTCTAAATTAATTGCATGGCATCTTATTCCGGTTAATATGAAGCATTTTGTTTTTTCCTGTCCTGTCTCTCTACTTACTTTGACCCCCTTAGTGCCAAGTGCTGTGGACAGTGCTGCAGGAGTGGCGGACTCGTATTGTGAAGGGCAGCTGTAATCCTTTATTTGGAGACCAGTTCAGCTGTGTTTT